>NW_027048963.1:0-6998 GCF_025399875.1 Dalotia coriaria
TTTTGCTGCCCGTTAAAACGCAGATTAAAACTCAAAACGTGCTGTTTTGCTAAAATAAGCATTATCAAGCATTTTAGATCGTTAAATCGTTCAAATAAGGGAATAAAAAAAAAAACAGATAATAAAAAATTTTGTCGTTTTTTTGCTGTTTACGCGTTAAAACCCCGGGTTAAAACCAAAAGTGCTTTTTTTTGCTAAAATAAGCATTTTCAAGCATTTTTGATCTTTGAAATCGTTCAAAAAAGCCCCCAATATTAATAAAAAGAAAAATAAAAATTCGTCGTTTTTTTGCTGTTTTACGCGTTAAAAAAGCAGATTAAAACTCAAAAAGTGCTGTTTTTGCCCAAAAAAAGCATTTTCAAGCATTTTAGATCGTTGAAAAACGGTTTAAAAAGGACGCAATATTAATAAAAAAGAATAATAAAAAAAATTTTGTCGTTTTTATGCTGTTTTTCGCGTTAAAACGCAGATTAAAGCTCAAAACGTGCTGTTTTTTCTAAAATAAAACATTTTTCAAGCATTTTTTTATCGTTGGGAAAACGTTCAAATAGACGCAATAAAAAAAAAAACGAATAATAAAAAATTTTGTCGTTTTTTTTCTGTTTTACGCGTTAAAACGCAGAATAAAGCTCAAAAGCGTGCTGTTTTCTAAAAATAAGCATTTTCAAGCATTTTTAGATCGTTGAAATCACGTTCAAATAGACGCAATATTGTAAAAACGAATAATAAAAATTCGTCGTTTTTTTTTATGCCTGTTTTTTACGCGTTAAACGCAGATTAAAGCTCAAAACGTGCTGTTTTGCTAAAATAAGCATTTTCAAAGCATTTTTAGATCGTTGAAATCGTTCAAATAGAAACAATATTAATAAAAAGCAAGAATAATAAAAAATTCGTCGTTTTTATGCTGTTTTACGCGTTAAAACGCAGATTAAAAGCTCAAAACGTGCTGTTTTGCTAAAATAAGCATTTTCAAGCATTTTAGATCGTTGAAATCGTTCAGATAGACGCAATATTAATAAAAAGCGGAATAATAAAAAGAATTTCGTCGTTTTTATGCTGTTTTACTACGCGTTAAAACGCAGATTAAACTCAAAACGTGCTGTTTTGCTTTAAAATAAGCATTTTTCAAGCATTTTAGATCGTTGAAATCGTTCAAATAGACGCAATAAAATAAAAACGAATAATAAATTTAGTCGTTTTATGCTGTTTACGCGTTAAAACGCAGAATAAAGCTCAAAACGTGCTGTTTTGCTAAAATAAGCATTTTCAAGCATTTTAGATCGTTGCGATCGTGAAATAGACGCAATATTAATAAAAACGAATAATAAAAATTTCGTCGTTTTTATGCTGTTTTGCGCGTTAAAACGCAGATTAAAGCTCAAAACGTGCTGTTTTGCTGGAAATAAACTAATTTCAAGCATTTTAGATCGTTGAAATCGTTCAAATAAAGCAATATTAATAAAAACGAATAATAAAAAATTCGTCGTTTTTATGCTGTTTACGCGTTAAACGCAGATTAAAACTCAAAACGTGCTGTTTGCTTTAAAATAACATTTTCAAGCATTTAGATCGTTGAAATCGTTCAAATAGACATAATAAAAATAAAAACGAATAATAAAGGAATTTCGTCGTTTTTATGCTGTTTTACGCGTTAAAACGCAGAATAAAAGCCGTGTGCTGTTTTGCTAAAATAAGCATTTTCAAGCATTTTTAGATCGGTCCGATTGTTCAAATAGACGCAATATTAATAAAAACAAATAATAAAATTTCGTCACGTTTTTTATGCTGTTTACGCGTTAAAAACGCAGATTAAAACTCAAAACGTGCTGTTTTGCTTTAAAATAAGCATTTTCAAGCATTTTTAGATCGTTGAAATCGTTCAAATAGAAGCAATATTAATAAAAACGAATAAAAATTCGTCGTTTTTATGCTGTTTTACGCGTTAAAACGCAGATTAAAACTCAAAACGTGCTGTTTTTGCTAAAATAAGCATTTTCAAGCGTGCAGATCGTTGGAAATCGTTTCAAAAATAGACGCAATAAAAATAAAAACGAATAATAAAAATTTCGTCGTTTTTTTTGCCGTGTTTTACGCGTTAAAACGCAGAATAAAGCTCAAAACGTGCTGTTTTTTCTAAAAACCATTTTCAAGCATTTTTAGATCGTTGAAATCGTTCAAATAGACGCAATATTAATAAAAACGAATAATAAAAATTCTCGTCGTTTTTATGATGTTTTACGCGTTAAAACGCAGATTAAAGCTCAAAACGTGCTGTTTTGCTAAAATAAACATTTTCAAGCATTTAGATCGTTTGAAATCGTTCAAATAGAAGCAATATTAATAAAAACGAATAATAAAAATTCGTCGTTTTTATGCTGTTTTACGCGTTAAAACGCAGATTAAAACTCAAAACGTGCTGTTTTGCTAAAATAAGCATTTTCAAGCGGTATTTTAGATCGTTGAAATCGTTCAGATAGACGCAATAATGGCAAAACGAATAATAAAATTTCGTCGTTTTTTATGCTGTTTTCCCCACGCGTTAAAACGCAGATAAAGCTCAAAACGTGCTGTTTTGCTAAAATAACATTTTCAAGCATTTTAGATCGTTAGAATCGTTGAAATAGACGCAATAATAAAAACGAATAATAAAAATTTCGTCGTTTTTATGCTGCTGTTTTACGCGTTAAAACGCAGATTAAAGCTCAAAACGTGCTGTTTTGCTAAAATAAGCATTTTCAAGCATTTTTAGATCGTTGAAATCGTTCAAATAGAAGCAATATTAATAAAAACGAATAATAGCTCAAAACGTGCTGTTTTTGCTAAAATAAGCATTTTCAAGCATTTAGATCAGCTGGAAATCGTTCAAATAGAAGCAATATTAATAAAAACGAATAATAAAATATTCGTCGTTTTTATAAAGCGTTTTACGCCTTAAAACGCAGATTAAAGCTCAAAACGTGCTGTTTTGCTAAAATAAGCATTTTCAAGCATTTTAGATCGTTGGAAATCAGTTCAAATACAATATTAATAAAAACGAATAATAAAAATTCGCCGTTTTATGCTGTTTTACGCGTTAAACGTAGATTAAAGCTCAAAACGTGCCGGTTTTGCTAAAATAAGCATTTTCAAGCATTTTAGATCGTTGAAATCAAAATGGACGCAATATTAATAAAAAAAGAATAATAAAAATTTCGTCGTTTTATGCTGTTTTACGCGCTGGCAAAAACGCAGATTAAAGCTCAAAACGTGCTGTTTTGCTAAAATAAGCATTTTCAAGCATTTTAGATCGTTGAAATCGCTCGAACAGACGCAATAAAAATAAAAACGATAAAAAATTCCCTGTCGTTTTTATGCGTTTTACGCGTTAAAACGCAGAATAAAGCTCAAAACGTGCTTGTTTTGCTAAAATAAGCATTTTCAAGCATTTTAGGATCGTTGAAATCGTTCAAATAGACGCATTATTAATAAAAACGAATAATAAAAATTTCGTCGTTTTATGCTGTTTTACGCATTAAAACGCAGATTAAAGCTCAAAACGTGCTGTTTTGCTAAAATAAGCATTTTCAAGCATTTTAGATCGTTGAAACCTTCAAATAGAAGCAATATTAATAAAAACGAATAATAAAAAATTCGTCGTTTTATGCTGTTTTACGCGTTAAAACGCAGATTAAAGCTCAAAACGTGCTGTTTTGCTAAAATAAGCATTTTCAAGCATTTTAGATCGTTGAAATCGTTCAAATAGAACATAATAAAAAAACGAATAATAAAATTCGTCGTTTTATGCTGTTTTACGCGTTAAAACGTAGATTAAAGCTCAAAACGGCTGTTTTGCTAAAATAAGCATTTTCAAGCATTTTAGATCGTTGAAATCGTTCAAATAGACGCAATAAAAATAAAAAACGAATAATAAAATTTGCGTTTTTATGCTGTTTTACGCGTTAAACGCAGAATAAAGCTTCAAACGTGCTGTTTTGCTAAAATAAGCATTTTCAAGCATTTTAGATCGTTGAAATCGTTCAAATAGACGCAATATTAATAAAAACGAATAATAAAAATTAGGTCGTTTTATGCTGTTTTACGCGTTAAAACGCAGAATAAAAGCTCAAAACGTGCTGTTTTGCTAAAATAAGCATTTTCAAGCATTTTAGATCGTTGAAATCGTTCAAATAGAAGCAATATTAATAAAACGAATAATAAAAATTCGTCGTTTTATGCTGTTTTACGCGTTAAAACGCAGATTAAAGCTCAAAAGGGCTGTTTTGCTAAAATAAGCATTTTCAAGCATTTTAGATCGTTGAACGTTCAAATAGACGCAATATTAATAAAACGAATAATAAAAATTCGTCGTTTTATGTTGTTTTACGCGTTAAAACGCAGATTAAAGCTCAAAACGTGCTGTTTTGCTAAAAATAAGCATTTTCAAGCATTTTAGATCGTTGAAATCGTTCAAATAGAAGCTAATATTAAAAAACGAATAATAAAAATTCGTCGTTTTATGCTGTTTTACGCGTTAAAACGCACGCAGATTAAAGCTCAAAACGTGCTGTTTTGCTAAAATAAGCATTTTCAAGCATTTTAGATCGTTTAAACCTTCAAATAGAAGCAATATTAATAAAAACGAATAATAAAAATTCGTCGTTTTATGTTGTTTTACGCGTTATTAAACGCAGATTAAAGCTCAAACGTGCTGTTTTGCTAAAATAGCATTTTCAAGCATTTAGATCGTTGAAATGTTCAAATAGAAGCTAATATTAATAAAAAAACGAATAATAAAAAATTCGTTTTATGCTGTTTTACGCGTTAAAACGTAGATTAAAGCCTCGTAAACGTGCGCTGTTTCGCCAAAATAAGCATTTTCAAGCATTTTAGACCGCGAAACGTTCAAATGGACGCAATATTAATAAAAAAGAATAATAAAAATTTCGTCGTTTTATGTTGCTCTACGCGTTAAAACGCAGATTAAAGCTCAAAACGTGCTACTTGCTTTAAAATAAGCATTTTCAAGCATTTTAGATCGTTGAAATCGTTCAAATAGACGCAATAAAAAATAAAAAACGAATAATAAAAAAATTTCGTCGTTTTGCTGTTTCATGCGTTAAAACGGTATCAAAGCTCAAAACGTGCTGTTTTACAAAATAAGCATTTTCGCTACTTTAGATCGCTGGAAATCGTCTCAAATAGACGCAATATTAATAAAAAACGAACAATAAAAAATTTCGTCGTTTTATGCTGTTTTACGCGTTAAAAACGCAGATTAAAGCTCAAAACGTGCTGTTTTGCTAAAATAGTTACTTTCAAGCATTTTAGATCGCTGAATGTTCACAAATAGAAGCAATATTAATAAAAACGAATAATAAAAAATTCGTCGTTTTATGCTGTTTTACCGCGTTAAAACGCATTTAAAACTCAAACGTGCGGTTTTGCTAAAATAAGCATTTTCAAGCATTTTAGATCGCTGAAACCGTTCAAATAGACGCACAAAAATAAAACCAACATGTACCTGTCGTATAAAGCTGTTTTACGCGTTAAAACGCAGAATAAAGCTCAAAACGTGCTGTTTTGCTAAAATAAGCATTTTCAAGCATTTTGTGATCGTTGAAATCGTTCAAATAGACGCATTATTAATAAAAACGAATAATAAAAAAATTTCAATGTTTTATGCTGTTTTACGCATTAAACGCAGATTAAAGCTCAAAACGTGCTGTTTTGCTAAAATAAAGCATTTTCAAGCATTTTAGATCGTTGAAACTCCTCTTCAAATAGAAGCAATATTAATAAAAACGAATAATAAAAAATTCGTCGTTTTATGCTGTTTTACTAAAACGCAGATTAAAGCTCAAACGTGCTGTTTTGCTAAAATAAAGGCTTCAAGCATTTTAGATCGTTGAAATCGTTCAAATAGAAGCAATATTAATAAAAAATCTTTAATAATAAAAATTCGTCGTTTTATGCTGTTTTACGCGTTAAAACGCAGATTAAAGCTCAAAACGTGCTGTTTTGCTAAAATAAGCATTTTCAAGCATTTTAGATCGCTGAAATCGTTCAAATGGACGCACATTAATAAAAAACGAATAATAAAAATTCGTCGTTTTTATGCTGTTTTTACGTTAAACGCAGATTAAAGCTCAAACGTGCTGTTTTGCTAAAAATAAGCATTTTCAAGCATTTTGTGATCGTTGAACCGTTCAAATAGAAGCAATATTAATAAAAACGAATAATAAAAATCTGTCGTTTTTATGCTGTTTTACGCGTTAAAAACGCAGATTGCTCAAAACGTGCTGTTTTGCTAAAATAAGCATTTTCAAGCATTTTAGATCGTTGAAACCGTTCAAATAGACGCAATATTACTAAAAACGAATAATAAAAATTTCGTCGTTTTATGCTGTTTTACGCGTTAAAAACGCAGATTAAAGCTCAAACGTGCTGTTTGCTAAAATGCGATTTTCAAGCATTTTAGATCGTTGAAATCTTTCAAATAGAAGCAATATTAATAAAACGTATCAATAAAAATTGTCGTTTTTATGCTGTCGATGCGTTAAAACGCAGATTAAAGCTCAAAACGCTGTTTTTAAAATAAGCATTTTCAGGCATTTTAGATCGTTGGAAATCGTTCAAATAGACGTACCAAAAAATAAAACGAATAATAAAAATTTCTGTCGTTTTATGCTGTTTTACGCGTTAAAACGCAGAATAAAGCTCAAACGTGCTGTTTTGCTAAAATAAGCATTTTCAAGCATTTTAGATCGTTGGAAATCGTTCAAATAGACGCAATATTAATTAAAAACGAATAATAAAAATTAGGCCGTTTTATATGTTTTACGCCGTTAAAAACGGCAGAATAAAAGCTCAAAACGCGCTGTTTTGCTAAAATAAGTATTTTCAAGCATTTGTAGATCGTTGAAATCGTTCAAATAGAAGTAATATTGGCCAAAAACGAATAATAAAATCTGTCGTTTTTATGCTGTTTTACGCGTTAAAACGCAGATTAAAGCTCAAAA
>NW_027048964.1:0-6998 GCF_025399875.1 Dalotia coriaria
ACGACGAAATTTTATTATTTGTTTTTATCAATATTGCGTCCTATTTGAACGATTTCAACGATCTAAAAATGCTTAAAAATGATTATTTTAGCAAAACGGCACGTTTTGAGCTTTAATCTGCGTTTTTAACGCGTAAAACAGCATAAAACTACGAATTTTTTATTAATCGTTTTTTATTATGTGCTTCTATTTGGGCGAGATTTCAACGATCTAAAAAATTAGCGAAAATGAAGTTATTTAGCAAAACAGCACGTTTGAGCTTTAATCTGCGTTTTAACGCGTAAAACAGCATATAAAACGACGAATTTTTTATTATTCGTTTTTTTATTAATATTGCTTCTATTTGAACGATTTCAACGATCTAAAATGTTTGAAAATGCTTATTTTAGCAAAACAGCACGTTTTTGAGCTTTAATCTGCGTTTAACGTAAAACGCCTAATAAAACGACAAATTTTTATTATTCGTTTTTATTAATGTGCGTCTATTTGAACGGTTTTGAGCGACAAGTCGCCAAGAAAATGCTTATTTTCGCAAAAGGAAACAGCACGTTTTGAGCTTTAATCTGCGTTTTAACGTAAAAACAGCATAAAAACGACGAATTTTATTATTCGTTTTTTATTTAATAATAGCAACTTCTATTTGAACGATTTCAACGTCTAAAATGCTTGAAAATGCTTATTTTAGCAAAACAGCGCGTTTGAGCTTTTGTCCTGCGTTTTAACGCGTAAAACAGCATAAAACGACAGAATTTTTATTATTCGTTTTTTATTAATATTGCTTCTATTTGAACGATTTCAACGATCTAAATGCTTAGAAAATGAGATTATTTTATACAAAACAGCACGTTTTGAGCTTTAATCCTGCGTTTTAACGCGTAAAACGAAAGCATAAAACGACGAATTTACATTATTCACGTTTTTATTATGTACTTCTATTTGGAACATTTCAACGATCTAAAATGCTTGAAATGGCATTTTAGCAAAACAGCACGTTTTGAGCTTTGAAATCTGCGTTTAACGCGTAAAACAGCATAAAACGACGAAATTTTTATTCGTTTTTTATTAATATTGCGTCTATTTGAACGATTTCAACGATCTAAAATTCTTGAAAATGATTATTTTAGCAAAACAGCGTTTGAGCTTTAATCTGCGTTTTAATGCGTAAAACAGCATAAAAACGGCAATTTTTATTATTCGTTTTTTGTTAATAATGCGCCTATTTGAACGATTTCAACGATCTAAAATGCTTGAAAATGCTTATTTTAGCAAAACAGCCCGTTTTGAGTTTTAATCTGCGTTTTTTAACGCATAAAACAGCATAAAAACGACAAAATTTTTATTATTCGTTTTTTTAGTAATGTGCGCGTCTATTTGAACGATTTCAGCAGATGCAAAATGCTTGAAAATGATTATTTTTATGGAAACAGCGTTTTGAGCTTTAATCTGCGTTTTAACGCGTAAAAGAGCAGCAAAACGGCAGAAATTTTTTATTATTCGTTTTTATTAATATTGCGTCTATTTGAACGATTTCAGCGTCCGTAGCATTTTAGCAAACAGCGCGTTTTGAATCTGCGTTTTAACGCGTAAAACAGCATAAAACGACGAATTTTTATTGTGTTTTTATTAATATTGCTTTATTTTTGAACGATTTCAGCGATCTAAAATTAGCGAAAATGCTTATTTTAGCAAAACAGCGCGTTTTGAGGCTTTAATCTGCGTTTTAACGCGTAAAACAACATAAAACGACGAATTTTTATTATTTGTTTTTATTAATATTGCTTCTATTTAGCGAACGATTTTCAAGCGATCTAAAAATGCTTGAAAATGATTATTTTTAGCCAAACAGCACGTTTGAGCTTTTAATCTGCGTTCACAACGCGTAAAGAACAGCATAAAACACGACGATTTTTTATTGAAATCGTTTTTTATTAAGCATCAGCTTCTGTTGAACGATTTCAACGATCTAAAATGCTTGAAATGCTTATTTTAGCAAAACAGCACGTTTTGAGCTTTAATCTACGTTTATCGCGTAAAACAGCATAAAAACGACGAAATTTTTTATTATTCGTTTTTATTAATATTGCTTCTATTTGAACGATTTCAGCGATCTAAAAATGCTTGAAAATGCTTATTTTAGCAAAACAGCACGTTTTGAGCTTTTAATCTGCGTTTTAACGCGTAAAACAGCTTATGTAAAACGACGAAATTTTTTTATTATTCGTTTTTATTAATGTTGCGTCTATTTGAACGATTTCCAGCGATCTAAAATGCTTGAAATGCTTATTTTAGCAAAACAGCACGTTTTGAGCTTTAATCTGCGTTTTTAACGCGTAAAACAGCATAAAACGACAGATATTTTTATTGTTTTGTTAATATTTCTTCTATTTGAAGACGATTTCAACGATCTAAAATGCTTAAAAATGCTTATTTTTAGCAAAACAGCGCGTTTTGAGCTTTTAATCTGCGTTTTAACGCGTAAAACAGCATAAAACGACGAATTATTTATTATTCGTTTTTTATTAATATTGCTTCTATTTGAACGAATTTCATCGATCTAAAATGCTTGAAAATACTTATTTTTAGCAAAACAGCAGCACGTTTTTGAGCTTTAATCTGCGTTTTAACGCGTAAAACTTTTAACATAAAAACGACGAATTTTTTATTATTCGTTTTTTTATTAATATTGCGTCTATTTGAACGATTTCAACGATCTAAAATGCTTGAAAATGTATTTAGCAAAACAGCACGTTTGAGCTTTAATCTGCGTTTTAACGCGTAAAACAGCATAAAACGACGAAGATTTTTTGTTATTCGTTTTTATTAATATGCGTCTATTTGAACGATTTCAACGATCCTAAAATGCTTAGAAAATGCTTATTTTAGCAAAACAGCACGTTTTGAGCTTTAATTTGCGTTTTTAACGCGTAAAACAGCATAAAACGACAGATTTTTTTTATTATTCGTTTTTATTAATATTGCACGTCTATTTGAACAGTTTCAACGATCTAAAATGCTTGAAATTATTTTAGCAAAACAGCACGTTTTTTGAGCTTTAATCTGCGTTTTAACGCGTAAAACAACATAAAACGACGATTTTTTTATTAATGCGTTTTTTATAATGTGCGTCTATTTGAACGATTTCCAACGATCTAAAATGCTTGAAAATGCTTATTTTAGCAGCAAAACAGCACGTTTGAGCTTTAATCAGCGTTTTAACGCGTAAAACAACATAAAAACGACGAATATTTTTATTGTTGTTTTTATTAATATTTCTTCTATTTGAACGATTTCAACGATCTAAATGCTTGAAAATGATTATTTTAGCAAAACAGCACGTTTTGAGTTTTAATCTACGTTTTAACGCGTAAAACAGCATAAAAACGACGAATTTTTATTATTCGTTTTTTATTATGTACTTCTATTTAGACGATTTCAACGATCTAAAATGCTTGAAAATGCTTATTTTAGCAAAACAGCACGTTTTGAGCTTTAATCTGCGTTTTAACGCGTAAAACGCTTATAAAACGACAGATTTTTATTATTCGTTTTATTAATGTGCACGTATTTGAACGATTTCAACGATCCGTCTTGAAAATGCTTATTTTAGCAAAACAGCACGTTTTGAGCTTTAATCTGCGTTTAACGCGTAAAACAGCATAAAACGACGAATTTTTGTATTCGTTTTTATTAATATTGCGTCTATTTGAACGGTGATTTCAACGATCTAAAATGCTTGAAAATGATTATTTTTAGCAAAACAGCACGTTTTGAGCTTTAATTTGCGTTTTAACGCGTAAAACAGCATAAAACGACGAAATTTTTATTATTCGTTTTTATTAATATTGCGTCTATTTGAACGATTTCAACGATCTAAAATGATTGAAAATTATTATTTTAGCAGCAAAACAGCACGTTTGAGCTTTTAATCGCGTTTTAACGCGTAAAACAGCATAAAAACGACGATTTTTTATTATTCGTTTTATTAATGTGCGTCTATTTGAACGATTTCCAACGATCTAAATGCTTGAAAATGCTTATTTTAGCAAAACAGCGTTTTGGGCTTTAATCTGCGTTTTTAACGCGTAAAACAACATAAAACGACGAAATTTTGATTATTCGTTATTTATTAATATTGCGTCTATTTAGACGATTTCAACGATCTAAAATGCTTGAAAATGATTATTTAGCAAAACAGCACGTTTTGAGTTTTTAATCTGCGTTTTAACGCGTAAAACAGCATAAAACGACGAATTTTATTATTCGTTTTTATTAATATTGCTTCTATTTGCACGATTTCAACGATCTAAAATGCTTGAAAATGCTTATTTTAGCAAAACAGCACGTTTTGAGCTTGAATCTGCGTTTTTAACGCGTAAAAACAGCATAAAAGGACGAAATTTTTTATTATTTGTTTTATTAATTGCTTCTATTTGAATGATTTCCAGCGATCTAAAATCCTTGAAAGTAGTTATTTTATGGAAACAGCGTTTTGAGCTTTAATCTGCACGTTTTAACGCGTAAAACAGCATAAAACGACGATTTTTATTATTTGTTTTTTATTAATGTTGGCTATTTGAACGGCTTCCAGCGATCTAAAATGCTTGAAAATGCTTATTTTAGCAAAACAGCACGTTTTTGAGCTTTTGAAATCTGCGTTTTAACACGTAAAACAGCATAAAAACGAAAAATTTTATTATTCGTTTTTTATTAATATTACTTACGTCTATTTGAACGGTTCAACGATCTAAAATGCTTGAAAATGCTTATTTTAGCAAAACAGCACGTTTTGAGCAATCTGCGTTTTAACGCGTAAAACAGCATAAAAACGACAGAAATTTTATTATTATTCGTTCTATTAATATTGCGTCTGTTGAACGATTTCAACAATCTAAAATGCTTGAAAATGCTTATTTTCGCAAAACAGCACGTTTGAGCTTTTAATCTGCGTTTTAACGCGTAAAACAGCATAAAACGACGAAATTTTTTTATTATTCGTTTTTTTTATTAATATTGCGTCTATTTTGAACGGTTACCAACGATCACAAAATGCTTGAAAATGCTTATTTTAGCAAAACAGCACGTTTGAGCTTTAATCTGCGTTTTAACGCGTAAAACAGCATAAAACGACAGATTTTTATTATTCGTTTTTATTAATATTGCTCTATTTGAACGATTTCAGCGATAAATTAGCGAAAATGCTTATTTAGCAAAACAGCACGTTTTGAGCTTTAATCCTGCGTTTTAACGCGTAAAACAACTTATAAAACGACGAAAATTTTTATTATCCGTTTTTATTAATATTGCGTCTATTTGAACGATTTCAACGATCTAAAATGCTTAAAATGATTATTTTAGCAAAACAGCACTTTTGAGCTTTAATCGCGTTTTAACGCGTAAAACAGCTTAAAACGACGAATTTTTTTTTATTCGTTTTTATTAATTTCTTCTATTTGAACGATTAACGATCTAAAATGCTTGAAAATGATTATTTTAGCAAAACAGCACGTTTAAACTTTAATCGCGTTTTAACGCGTAAAACAGCATAAAAAAGACGAATTTTTATTATTCGTTTTTATTTAATATTGCTTCTAGGAACGATTTCAACGATCTAAATGTTTGAAAATGCTTATTTTAGCAAAACGACGTTTTGAAGTTTAATCTGCGTTTTACGCGAAAAAAAAACGACGAAATTTTTTTTTATTCGTTTTTATTAATATTGCGTCTATTTGAACGATTTCAATGATCTAAAATGCTTAAAATGTTATTTTAAAACAAAAAAAAGCACGTTTTAGCTTTAATCTGCGTTTTAACGCGTAAAACAGCTAAAACGACCCAAATTTTATTTGTTTTATTAATATTGCGTCTATTTGAACGATTTCAACGATCTAAAATGCTTGAAAATGCTTATTTTAGCAAAAAAGCAGTTTTGAGCTTTTCGCGTTTTTTAAAGCGTAAAACAGCATAAAAACGACGAATTTTTATTATTCGTTTTTATTAATATTGTTCTATTTGAACGATTTCAACGATCTAAAAATGCTTGAAAATGATTATTTTAAAGACAGCACGTTTTGAGCATAAATCTGCGTTTTAACGCGTAAACAGCATAAAACGACGAATTTTTTATTATTCGTTTTTATTAATTTGCGTCTATTTGAACGATTTCAACATCTAAAATGCTTGAAAATGCTTTTTTTTAGCAAAACAGCACGTTTTGAATTTAATCTGCGTTTTAAAGCGTAAAACAGCATAAAACGACGAATTTTTATTATTCGTTTTAATAATTTCTTCTATTCGAACGATTTCCCAACGATCTAAAATGCTTGAAAATGCTTATTTTAGCAAAACAGCACGTTTTTGAGCTGTAATCTGCGTTTTAAGGTAAAACAGCTAAAACGACGAATTTTTATTATCGCTTTTATTAATATTGCTTCTATTTGAACGATTTCAACGATCTAAAATGCTTGAAAATGATTACTTTAGCAAAACAGCACGTTTTGAGCTTTAATCTGCGTTTTAACGCGTAAAACGGCATAAAACGACGATTTTTTATTATTCTTTTTATTAATATTGCGTCTATTTGAACGATTTCAACGATTTTAAAATGCTTGAAAATGCTTATTTTAGCAAAACAGCACGTTTTGAGTTTAATCTGCGTTTTAACGCGTAAAACGCATAAAGACGACGAAATTTTTTTTCGTTATTTATTAATATTGGTCTATTTGAACGATTTCAACGATCAAAAAAGCTTGAAAATGATTAAGGAAAAAAAAACACGTTTTTAGTTTTTTTCGCGTTTTAACGCGTAAAACAGCATAAAAAAGACGAATTTTTTTTTTTATTCGTTTTTATTAATATTTTTAGTTTCACGATTTCAACGATCTAAAATGCTTGAAAATGCTTTTTTTTGCAAAACAGCACGTTTTTAGTTGAATCTGCGTTTTAACGCGTAAAACAGCATAAAACGACGAAAAATTTTTTTTAAAATTTTTTTCTTTTTT
>NW_027048965.1:0-6997 GCF_025399875.1 Dalotia coriaria
GGGTTTTTTAAATCTTTTAAAAATTTTTTTTGGGGGAAATCTTTCAAAAAAGCAAAAATTTTAAAAAAAAATTAAAAAATTGGTTTTTTTTGGTTTTTTTAAAACGAATTTTAAAAAAACGTCTTTTCTAAAAAAAAAAATTTTCTTTTACGTTAAACTTCAAATAAAAATTTTTAAAAAAAAAAATTTAAAAAAAGTTTTTTTTTTAGCTTAAAAAGCAGATTAAAATAAAAATTTTTTTTAAAATGTTTCCCCCAAAGTTTAAAAGGCTTTTAAAAAAGAATTTAAAAAAAATTTTTTTTCGTTTTACGCTTAAAAACCGATTAAATAAAAAAGTGTTTTTGCTTAAAAAATTTTAAGCATTTTTAACTTAAATCTTTTAAAAAAATTTAAAAAAAAAATTAAAAAATTGGTTTTTTTTTTTTGGTTTTTGGAAAACGAATTTTAAAAAGTTTTTGCAAAAAAGCATTTTAAAATTTTTTAACGTTTTTTAAAAAAAAAAAAAAAAAAAATAAACGCGTTTTTTTTTTCGTTTTTTTAAAACGAATTTAAAAAAAGCTTTTTGCTTAGCTTTTAAGCATTTTTAACTTAAATCGTTTAAAAAAAATTTAAAAAAAATTAAAAATTTCGTTTTTATGGGAGTTAAAAACGAAAATAAAAATTTAAAAGCTGTTTTCTAAAAAAGCATTTTAAGCTTTTTTAACGTTGTGTTAAATAAGCAAAATTTTAAAAAAAATTAAAAATTTTCGTTTTATGCGTTTTTTAAAAAAGAATAAATAAAATGCTTTTTGCTTTTTTGTTTTAAGCATTTTTTAAGGTGTTAAAAAAGCAAATTTTTTAAAAAAAATAAAAAATTTTTTTTTTATTTTTTTAAAAAAAAAAATTCCAAAATTTTTTTTTCAAAAAAAAAAATTAAATTTTAGTGTGGGTTAAAAAACCCAAATTAATAAAAAAGTTAAAAAAAATTTCTTTTTTGGACCGGTAAAACGAAATTAAACCTTTAAAAAGCTGTTTTGCTAAAAAAGCTTTTTAAACTTTTAGTCGTTTCGTTTTAAAGAAATTTAAAATTTAAAAAATTTTAAAAAAAAAACCTTTTTTTTTTTTTTTATTAAAACGAATTTAAAACTTGCTGTTTTGCTTTTAAAAATTTTTAAACTTTTAAAAGTTTTTTCAAATAAGCAAAATTTTTTTAAAAAAATAAAAAAATTTTTGTTTTTATTTTTTTACGCTTAAAAAACCGAATAAAAAAATCTGTTTTGCTTTTAAAATTTTAAGCATTTTTAACTTAAATCGTTTAAATAAACAAATTTAATAAAAAAGTAAAAAAAAAATTTTTTTTATTTTTACGGTTTAAAAAAATTGTCAAAATGCTGTTTTGCTAAAAAAGCATTAAGCTTTAGATGTTTGAAATTTAAATCCAAATTTTAATAAAAAAAAAAAAAAGCTTTTTTTTTTAAAAAAGGTTAAAAAAGGTTTTTAAAATGTTTTGCTAAAAAAAATTTTTTTTTAAAAATTGTGTTAAAAAAGCAATTAAAAAAATTAAAAAAACGTCTTTTTTTTCTTTTTTTAAAAAAAGAATTAAAAATCCCTTTTTTTTGCTAAAAAAGCATTAACTTTTAATGTGGTTAAATAAGCAATTTAAAAAAAATTAAAAAATTTTTTTTTAGCTTTTTTTTTAAAACGAATTAAAAAACTCCGGGTGTTTTGCTAAAAAAGCTTTTAAAACTTTTTTAAAAAATTTTTCTTAAAAAAGATTTAAAAAAAAAGAAAATTAAAATCGTTTTATGGTTTTTTTAAAAAAGAAAATTTTTAAAAAGTGTTTTTTTAAATTTTTTAAGCATTTTTAATTTAAATCGTTAAAAAAGACAATTTAATAAAAAAAAAAATAAAAAATTTTCCCTTTTTTTTTTCCCCCGTTAAAAACGTTAAAAATAAAAAGGGGTTTTTAAAATGCTTTTCGCATTTTAAACTTTTAAAAGTTAAATCTTAAATAAAAACGAATAAAAAAATTTTTTTTTTTTTTTAGCGTTTAAAAAGCGTTAAAACCAAAAGGGTTTTTTCTTGCTTTTTAAAAAATTTTTAAATTTAAATGTTAAAAAAAGAAAATTTTAAAAAAAAAATAAAAAATTTTCGTTTTTTGCTGTTTTTCGCGTTAAAAAAATTAAACTCAAAATTTTTTTTTTAAAATAAGCATTTTAAGCATTTTTTTTGGTTAAATGAAAAAAAAAAAAAAAAAAATTTTTTTTGGTTTTAGCGTTTAAAAGCTTAAAAAAAATTTTTGCTTTTAAAAAAAATTTTTTTTTTTTGCTTAAATTTAAATGAAAAAAAAAAAATAATAAAAAATTTTTTTTTCCCTTTTAGCGGGTTAAACCAAAAAACCCCCTTTTTTTTTTTTAAAAAAACATTTTAACTTTTAATTTAAATGAAAAAAAAAAAAAAAAATAAAAATTTTTTTGTGTTTTGGTTAAAAGGCAGTTAAACCCTTTTTTTAAAAAATTTTAAATTTTTGGGTTTCCCAAAAAAAAAGCAAAAATTTAAAAAAAACGAATAATAAAAAATTTTGTCGTTTTATGCCGTTTTACGCGTTGAAACGCAGATTGCCCCAAAAAGTGCTGTTTTGCGGGATTTTTTCCCTTTTAGATCGGGAAACGTTAAAAAAGACGCAAATTAATAAAAAAAGAATAATAAAAATTTCCCCTCGTTTTTTTGTTTTTTTACCCTTAAAAAGCAGAAAAGCTCCAAAAAGTGCTGTTTTGCTAAAATAAGCATTTTCAAGCATTTTAGATCGTTTAAATCGTTCCCAAAAAGACGCAACATTACTACAAAACGAATAATAAAAATTTCCCCCGTTTTTTTGCTGTTTTACGCGTTAAAACGCAGATTAAAGCTCAAAAAAGTGGGTGTTTTGCTTTAAAAACATTTTTTAAGCATTTTAGATCGTTGAAATCGTTCAAATAGAAGCAAATTAATTAAAAAAAAGAATAATAAAAAAATTTGTCGTTTTATGGTTTTACGCGTTAAAAAAGCAGATTAAAAACCCAAAACGTGCTGTTTTGCTAAAAAAGATTTTTAAGTATTTTAGACGTTGAAATCGTTCAAAAGACGCACATTAATAAAAAAAGAATAATAAAAATTTTGTCGTTTTTTTGCGGTTTTTTCGCGTTAAAACGCGATTAAAAACTCAAACGTGCTTTTTTTTCAAAAAGCATTTTTGCATTTTGTAACGTTTAAATCGTTCAAAAGGTTTAAAAAATTTAAAAAAACGAATAATAAAAAAATTTTTCGTTTTATGCTGTTTTACCCGTTAAAAAAGCAGATTAAAGCTCAAAACGGCTGTTTTGCTTTAAAAAAACATTTTCAAGCATTTTTAGGGTCGTTGAAACGCCCCAAAGACGCAATATTAATAAAAAACGAATAAAAAAATTCGTCGTTTTAGCTGTTTTACGCGTTAAAAAGCAGATTAAAACTCAAAACGGGTGTTTTTCTAAAAAAAAATTTTCAAGCATTTTAGATCGTTGAAATCGTTCAAATAGACGTATTAATAAAAAAAGAATAATAAAAAAATTTTGTCGTTTTTTGTTGTTTTTCGCGAAAAAGCAGAAAAAGCTCCAAAACGTGCTGTTTCTTAAAAAAAAGCATTTTCAAGCATTTTAGATCGTTGAAATCCCTTCAAAAAAAGCAAAAATTAATAAAAACGAAAAAAAAAAAAATTGTCGTTTTTATGCTGTTTTACGCGTTAAAACGCAGATTAAAGCTCAAATCGGCTGTTTTTAAAAAAAGCATTTTTAAGCATTTTTTGATCGTTGAAATCGTTTTAAATAGGCGCAATAAAAAAAAAAACGAATAATAAAATTTTCCCGTCGTTTTATGCTTTTTGGGGTTAAAAAGCAGAATAAAAACTCAAAAAGGGTGTTTTGCTAAAAAAAAGCATTTTTAAGCATTTTAGATCGTTGAAATCGTTCAAATAGACGCAAATTTAAAAACGAATAATAAAAATTTCGTCGTTTTATGGGTGTTTTTCGCTTTAAAAAAGCAGGGTTAAAGCCCCAAAAAGTGCCGTTTTGCTAAATTAAGCATTTTCAAGCATTTTGATCGTTGAAACCCTTCAAATAGAAGCAATATTAATTTAAAAAAAAGAATAATAAAAAAATTTGCCCTTTTTTTGCTGTTTTTCGCGTTAAAACCCCAGAAAAGCTCAAACGTGCTGTTTTGCTAAAAAAAAGCATTTTCAAGCATTTTTGGGTCGTTGAAATCGTTCAAATAGACGCAAAATTAATAAAAAAAAAAATTTTTCCCTTTTTATGTTTTTTTACGCGTTAAAACGCAGATTAAACCCAAAAAGTGCTGTTTTGCTTTAAAAAAAGATTTTTAAGCATTTTAGATCGTTGGGAAAACGTTTAAATAGAAGCAATATTAATAAAAAAAAAAATAAAAAAATTTGTCATTTTTGGGGTTTTTTTACGCGTTAAAACGCATATTAAAGCCCCAAACGTGCTGTTTTTCTAAAATAAACTTTTCCAAAATTTTTGATCGTTGAAATCGTTCAAAAGACGCAATATTAATAAAAAAAGAATAATAAAAAATTTCCCCGTCGTTTTTTTGCTGTTTTACGCGTTAAAAAGCAGAATAAAGCCTTTAAAACGTCGTTTTGCTAAAAAAAAGCATTTTCAAGCATTTTTTGATCGTTGAAATCGTTCAAAAGACGCAAAATTAAATAAAAAAAGAATAATAAAATTTTGTCGTTTTTTTTGCTGTTTTACGCTTTAAAACGCAAATTTAAAACTCAAACGTGCTGTTTTTCTAAAAATTTAAACATTTTCAAGCATTTTAGACGTTAAAAACGTTCAAATAGAAGCAATATTAATAAAAAAGAATAAAAAAATTCGTCGTTTTTTTGCCGGGTTTTTTGTTAAAAAGCAGATTAAAGCTCCAAAAAGTTTCCCTTTTTGCTAAAATGAAATTTTTAAGCATTTTAGATCGCTGGGAAAACGTTCAAAAGACCCCAATATTAATAAAACGAATAATAAATATTTCGTCGTTTTATGCTGTTTCCCCGTTAAAACGCAAAAGGGTCAAAACGTGCTGTTTTGCTAAAATAAGCATTTTCGCCCTTTTAGATCGTTGAAATCGTTTAAATAGAAGCAATATTAATAAAAAAAGAATAATTAAAAAATTGCCCTTTATTTTTATGCTGTTTTACGCGTTAAAACGCATATTAAAAACTCAAAAAAGGGTGTTTTGCTAAAAAAGCATTTTCAAGCATTTTTGGGTCGTTTTAAACCCTTTAAATAGAAAATATTAATAAAAAAAAGAATAATAAAAAAATTTTTGTCGTTTTTGCTGTTTTTCGCGTTAAAAAAGGGAAAAATAAAGCTCAAACGTGCCGTTTTGCTAAAATAAAACATTTTCGCATTTAATGTTGAAATTGTTCAAATAGACGCAAAATTTAAAAAAAAACGAATAATAAAAATTCGTCGTTTTTTTGCTGTTTTACGCTTTAAAAAGGGATTAAAAACTCAAAAAGGGTGTTTTGCTAAAATAAGCAACCAACATTTTAGATCCCTTAAACGCCCCAAAAGACGGGAATTAAAAAAAAAAAAAACGAAAAAATAAAAAAAATTTGTCGTTTTTTGGGTGTTTTACGCGTTAAAACGCAGATTAAAGCCCAAAAAAGTGCTGTTTTGCTAAAATAAGCATTTTCGCCCTTTTAGAACGCGAAATTGTTTAAATAGAAGCAATAATAATAAAAAAAAAATAAAAAATTCGTCGTTTTATGTTTTTTTACGCGTTAAAAAAGCAGATTAAAAACTCAAAAAGTGCTGTTTTGCTAAAAAAAGCATTTTCAAGCATTTTTGATCGTTTAAATCGTTCAACAGACGCTTTTAAAAAAAACGAATAAAAAATTTCGTCGTTTTATGTTTTTTCCAAGCTAAAACGCAGGTTAAAAACTCAAAACGTGCTGTTTTGCTAAAATAAGCATTTTCATGCATTTTGATCGTTTAAATCGTTCCAAAAAAGACGCAAATTAATAAAAAACGAATAAATAAACGTTTTTTGTTGTTTTACCCTTAAAAAGCAGATTAAAGCTCAAAAAGTGCCGTTTTGCTAAAAATTTTTAAGCATTTTTTAACGTTGAAATCGTTCAAATAGAAGAATATTTAAAAAAAACGAATAATAAAAAAATTTTTCGTTTTTTTGTTTTTTTACGCGTTAAAACCAGATTAAAGCCTTAAAAAGTGTTTTTAAAAAAATAAGCTTTTTTTGGGGATTCTAGATTGTTTAAACGTTCAAAAGAAGCAATATTAATAAAAAAAAGAATAATAAAAAATTTTTGTGTTTTTTTGCTGTTTTACGCGTTAAAAAGCAGATTAAAAACTCAAAACGGGTGTTTTGCTAAAATAAGATTTTTAAGCATTTTAGATCAACAAACCCTTCAAATAGACGCAAATTAATAAAACGAATAAAAAAATTTTGCCCTTTTTTTGCTGTTTTTACGCGTTAAAACGCAGATTAAAGCCCCAAAAAAGTGCTTTTTCCCTAAAATAAGCATTTTCAAGATTTTTGGGTCGTTTAAATGTTCAAAAGACGCAATATTAATAAAAAAAGAATAATAAAAAAATTTTTCGTTTTAAGCTGTTTTTCGCGTTAAAACGGAGATTAAAGCTCAAACGTGCTGTTTTGCTAAAATAAGCATTTTTCAAGCATTTTTGGGTCGTTGGGGAAAACGTTCAAAAGAAGCAAAAATTAATAAAAATTCGTCGTTTTATGTTTTTTTACGTTTAAACCAAAGGCCTCAAAAAGTGCTGTTTTTCTAAAATAAGCAATTTTTTCGAAGATCGTTTAAACCCTTCAAATAGGGAAAAATATTAATCCCAATAATAAAAATTTGTCGTTTTTTTGTTTTTTTTACGCGTTAAAAAGCAGATTAAAGCTCAAAACGTGCTGTTTTCAAAATAAGCTTTTTCAAGCATTCTAGATTGTTGAAATCGTTCAAATA
>NW_027048966.1:0-6997 GCF_025399875.1 Dalotia coriaria
TATTTTCCGCAGTTTTGGGTTTTTTGCTTTTTAAAGCGAAAACAGCATAAAAAAAGACGAAATTTTTTTTATTCGTTTTTTTTTAATATTGCGCCCTTTTAACGATTTCCCAAAGATCTAAAAAAGCTTGAAAATGCTTATTTTTGCAAAACAGGGACGTTTTTAGCTTTTTAAACTGCGTTTTTAAAGCGTAAAACAGCATAAAAAAGACAATTTTTCATTATTCGTTTTTTTTTAATTTATCGGAACGGTTTTAACGATTTTAAAAAAGCTTGAAAATTTATTTTAGCAAAACAGCACGTTTTGAGCTTTAATCTGCGTTTTAACGCGTAAAACAGCATTAAAAAAAGACGAATTTTTTTTTATTCGTTTTTTTTAATATTGCTTCTATTTAACGATTTCAACGATCTAAAATGCTTGAAAATGCTTATTTTTGGGAAAAAAAGCACGTTTTGAGCTTTTTAAATTTCGTTTTAACGCGTAAAACAACATAAAAAAAGACGAAATTTTTTTTATTCGTTTTTATTAGTATTTTGTGTATTTGAACGATTTCCCAAAGATCTAAAAAAGCTTTAAAAAGCTTTATTTTAAAACAAAACGCCAAATTTTGGGGTTTATTCTGGTTTTAACGGGGGTAAAAAAAAACAAAAAAAACGACGAAATTTTTATTATTCGTTCTTTTTTTTTTATTGCGTCTTTTGAACGATTTTAACGATCTAAAAAAGCTTGAAAATGCTTATTTTAGCAAAACAGCACGTTTTGAGCTTTAATCCCGCGTTTTAAGCGTAAAACAGCATAAAAAAAGACGAATTTTTTTTTATTCGTTTTTTTTTTATTGCCAGGGAAAGGTTTTAACGATCTAAAAAAGCTTGAAAATGCTTATTTTAAAACAAAACCCCGGGGACTTTTGAGCTTTAATCTGCCCTTTTAACGCGTAAAACAACATAAAAAAAGACGAAAATTTTTTTATTCGTTTTTTATTAATATTGCGTCTATTTGAACGATTTCAACGATCTAAAAAAGCTTGAAAATGCTTATTTTTTGCAAAACAGCACGTTTTGAGTTTTTTTCTGCGTTTTTAAAGCGTAAAACAGCATAAAACACGAAATTTTTTTTTATTCGTTTTTATTTTTTTTTTGCGTCTATTTGGGAAAGGGTTTCAACGATCAAAATGCTTGAAAATGCTTATTTTAGCAAAAACACGTTTTGAGCTTTTTAAACTGCGTTTTAACGCGTAAAACAGCCCTAAAAAAAAGACGGGTTTTTTTTATTCCCTTTTTTTTTTTAATATTGCTTCTATTTGAACGATTTCAAAAGATTTTAAAAAAGCTTTTAAAAAGCTTATTTTTTGCAAAAAAGCACGTTTTTAGCTTTATTCTGCGTTTTAACGCGTAAAACGGGATAAAACAACAAAATTTTTTTTTATTCGTTTTTATTAATATTGCTTCTATTTGAACAGTTTCAACGATCTAAAATGCTTGAAAATGCTTAGTTTAGCAAAACAGCACGTTTTGAGCTTTTAATCTGCGTTTTAACGCGTAAAACAGCATAAAAACGACGAATTTTGCTATTATTCGTTTTTATTAATATTGCGCTATTTGAACGTTGTTCAACGATCTAAAATGCTTGAAAATGCTTATTTTAGCAAAACAGCACTTTTGAGCTTTTATCTGCGTTTTAACGCGTAAAACAGCATAAAAACGACAACATTTTATTATTCGTTTTATATTTTATTATGCGTCTATTTGAACGATTTCAACGATCTAAAATGCTTGAAAATGCTTATTTTAGCAAAACAGCACATTTTGAGCTTTAATCTGCGTTTTAACGCGTAAAACAGCTATAAAACGACGAATTTTTATTATTCGTTTTTATTAATATTGCTTCTATTTAACGATTTTAACGATCTAAAATGCTTGAAAATGCTTATTTTAGCAAAACAGCACGTTTTGAGCTTTAATCTGCGTTTTAACGCGCAAAACAGCATAAAAACGACGAAATTTTTATTATTCGTTTTTATTAATATTGCTCTATTTGAACGATTTCAACGATCTAAAATGCTTGAAAATGCTATTTTAGCAAAACAGCACGTTTGAGCTTTAATCTGCGTTTTAACGCGTAAAACAGCATAAAACGACGAATTTTATTATTCGTTTTTATTAATATTGCTTCTATTTGAACGATTTCAACGATCTAAAATGCTTGAAAATGCTTATTTTAGCAAAACAGCACGTTTTGAGCTTTAATCTGCGTTTTAACACGTAAAACAGCTTTAAAACGACGAAATTTTATTATTCGTTTTTTTTATATTGCTCTTTTGAACGATTTCAACGATCTAAAATGCTTGAAAATGCTTTTTTAGCAAAACAGCACGTTTTGAGCTTTTAATCTGCTTTTAACACTTAAAACAGCTAAAACGACGAATTTTTATTATTCGTTTTTATTATATTGCTTCATTTGAACGATTTTCAACGATCTAAATGCTTGAAAATGCTTATTTTAGCAAAACAGCAGTTTTGAGCTTTAATCTGCGTTTTAACGCGTAAACAGCATAAAACGAAAGTTTATATTTTTTTATTAATATTGCGTCTATTTGAACGATTTCAACGATCTAAAATGCTTGAAAAATGCATTTTAGCAAAACAGCACGTTTTGAGCTTTAATCTGCGTTTTAACGCGTAAACAGCTAAAACGACAATTTTTTTATTCGTTTTATTTAATTGCTCTATTTGAACGAGTTCAACGATCTAAAATCTTGAAAAAGCTTATATTAGCAAAACAGCTTTTGAGCTTTAATCTGCGTTTTAACGCGTAAAACAGAAAATGACAATTTTTATTATTCGTTTTTTTTATTAATATTGCGTCATTTAACGAGTTCAACGACTAAAATGCTTGAAAATGCTTATTTTATAAAACAGCACGTTTTTGAAGCTTTATCACGTTTTAACGCGTAAAAAGCATAAAACGAAAATTTTATTGTTGTATTTTATTAATTCGCTCTATTTGAACGATTTCAACGATCTAAAATGCTTGAAAATGCTTATTTTAGCAAAACAGCACGTTTGAGCTTTAATCTGCGTTTTAACGCGTAAAACAGCATAAAACGACGAATTTTTTTATTCGTTTTTTAAGTATATTGCTTCTATTTGAACGATTTCACGATCTAAATTTGGAAAATGCTTATTTTACAAAACAGCACGTTTTGAGCTTTAATCTGCTAACGCGTAAAACAGCATAAAAACGACGAAATTTTTATTATTCGTTTTTATTAGTATTGCGTTCTATTTGAACGATTTCAACGATCTAAAATGCGAAAATGCTTATTTTAGCAAAACAGCATTTGGCTTTAATCGTGCGTTTTTAACGCGTAAACAGCATAAAACGACGAAATTTTATTATTCGTTTTTATTAATATTGCGTCTATTTGAACGATTTCAACGATTTAAATGCTTGAAAATGCTTATTTTAGCAAAACAGCACGTTTTGAGCTTTATTCTGCGTTTTAACGCGTAAAAAGCATAAAACGACGAAATTTTTTATTCGGGTTTTTTATTTTTTTGTCTTTTGAACGATTTCAGCGATCTAAAATGCTTGAAAAAGCTTATTTTAGCAAAACAGCACGTTTTGAGGTTTAATCTGCGTTTTAACGCTAAAACAGCATAAAACGACGAAATTTTATTATTCGTTTTTTTAATATTGCGTCTATTTGAACGTTTCAACGATCTAAAATGCGAAAATGCTTATTTTAGCAAAACAGCAAAATTTGGGTTTATTCTGCGTTTTAACGCGTAAACGCATAAAAGACGGGAAATTTTTTTTATTCGTTTTATTTTATTGCGTCTATTTGAAAAAAGATTTCAACGTCTAAAATTAAATGCTTATTTTAGCAAAACAGCACGTTTTGGCTTTAATCTGCGTTTTAACGCGTAAAACACATAAAAAAGACGAAATTTTTATTATTCGTTTTTATTAATTGCGTCCTTTTGAACATTTCAACGATTAAAATGCTTGAAAATGCTTATTTTAGCAAAAAAGCACGTTTTTGAGCTTTAATCTGCGTTTTAACGCGTAAAAGGGGTTAAAAACGAAAATTTTTATTATTCGTTTTATTAATATTTTCTATTTGAACGGTTTCAACGATCTAAAAAAGCTTGAAAATGCTTATTTTTTGCAAAACAGCACGTTTTGAGCTTTAATCTGCGTTTTAACGCGTAAAACACATAAAAAAGACGATTTTTATTACTCGTTTTTATTAATATTTTCTATTTGAACGATTTCAACGATCTAAAATTCTTGAAAATGCTTATTTTAGCAAAACAGCACGTTTTGAGCTTTAATCTGCGTTTTAACGCGTAAAACAGCATAAAAACGACGAATTTTTATTATTCGTTTTTATTAATATTGCGTCTATATGAACGATTTCAACGATCTAAAATGCTTGAAAATGCTTATTTTAGCAAAACAGCACTTTTGAGCTTTAATCTGCGTTTTAACGCGTAAAACAGCATAAAAACGACGAAATTTTTATTATTCGTTCTTTATTTTTATTGCGTCTATTTGAACGATTTCAACGATCTAAAATGCTTGAAAATGCTTATTTTAGCAAAACAGCACGTTTGAGCTTTCATCTGCGTTTTAACGCGTAAAAGCATAAAACGACGAATTTTTATTATTCGTTTTTATTATATATTGCTTCTATTTGAACGATTTCAACGATCTAAAATGCTTGAAAATGCTTATGTTAGCAAAACAGCACGTTTTGAGCTTTAATCTGCGTTTTAACGCGTAAAACAGCATAAAACGACGAAATTTTTATTATTCGTTTTTATTAATATTGCGTCTATTTGAACGATTTCAACGATCTAAAATGCTTGAAAATGCTTATTTTAGCAAAACAGCACGTTTTGAGCTTTAATCTGCGTTTTAACGCGTAAAACATCATAAAACGACGAAATTTTTATTATTCGTTTTTATTAAATATCGTCATTTGAACGATTTCAACGATCTAAAATGCTTGAAAATGCTTATTTTAGCAAAACAGCACGTTTTGAGCTTTATCTGCGTTTTAACGCGTAAAACAGCATAAAAACGACGAAATTTTTATTATTCGTTTTTATTATATTGCGCCTATTTGAAAGATTTCAACGATCTAAAATGCTTGAAAATGCTTATTTTAGCAAAACAGCACGTTTTGAGCTTTAATCTGCGTTTTAACGCGTAAAACAGCATAAAACGACGAATTTTTATTATTCGCTTTTATTAATATTGCTTCTATTTGAACGATTTCAACGATCTAAAATGCTTGAAAATGCTTATTTTACAAAACAGCACGTTTTGAGCTTCATTCTGCGTTTTAACACGTAAAAACAGCATAAAAGACGAAATTTTTATTATTCGTTTTTATTTTATTGCGTCTATTTGAACGATTTCAACGATCTAAAATGCTTGAAAATGCTTATTTTAGCAAAACAGCCGTTTTGAGCTTTAATCTGCGTTTTAACGCGTAAACAGCATAAAAACGACGAAATTTTTATTATTCGTTTTTATTAATATTGCGTCTATTTGAACGATTTCAACGATCTAAAATGCTTGAAAATGCTTATTTTAGCAAAACAGCAATTTGGCTTTATTCTGCGTTTTAACGCGTAAAACAGCATATAAAAACGACGAAATTTTTATTATTCGTTTTTATTTTTATTGCGTCTATTTGAACGATTTCAACGATCTAAAATGCTTGAAAATGCTTATTTTAGCAAAAACAGCACGTTTTGAGCTTTAATCTGCGTTTTAACGCGTAAAACAGCATAAAACGACGAATTTTTATTATTCGTTTTTATTAATATTGCTTCTATTTGAACGATTTCAACGATCTAAAATGCTTGAAAATGCTTATTTTAGCAAAACAGCACGTTTTGAGTTTTAATCTGCGTTTTAACGCGTAAAACAGCATAAAAACGACGAAATTTTATTATTCGTTTTTATTAATATTGCGTCTATTTGAACGATTTCAACGATCTAAAATGCTTGAAAATGCTTATTTTAGCAAAACAGCATTTTTGAGTTTTAATCTGCGTTTTAACGCGTAAAACAGCATAAAAACGACGAATTTTTATTATTCCTTTTTATTAATATTGCTTCTATTTGAACGATTTCAACGATCTAAAATGCTTGAAAATGCTTATTTTAGCAAAACAGCACGTTTTGAGCTTTTAATCTGCGTTTTAACGCGTAAAACAGCATAAAAACGACGAATTTTTTTTATTCGTTTTTATTAATATTGCTTCTATTTGAACGATTTCAACGATCTAAAATGCTTGAAAATGCTTATTTTTGCAAAACAGCACGTTTTGAGTTTAATCTGCGTTTTAACGCGTAAAACAGCATAAAAACGACGAATTTTTATTATTCGTTTTTATTAATATTGCGTCTATTTGAACGATTTCAACGATCTAAAATGCTTGAAAATGCTCATTTTAGCAAAACAGCACGTTTTGACTTTAATCAGCGTTTTAACGCGTAAAACAGCATCAAACGACGAAATTTTTATTATTCGTTTTTATTAATATTGCGTCTATTTGAACAATTTCAACGATCTAAAATGCTTGAAAATGCTTATTTTAGCAAAACAGCACGTTTGAGCTTTAATCTGCGTTTTAACGCGTAAACAGCATAAAAACGACGAATTTTTATTATTCGTTTTTTTAATATTGCTTCTATTTGAACGATTTCAACGATCTAAAATGT
Organism: Dalotia coriaria; assembly: GCF_025399875.1. Lineage (NCBI taxonomy): Eukaryota > Metazoa > Arthropoda > Insecta > Coleoptera > Staphylinidae > Dalotia > Dalotia coriaria. Next base: position 6,745 of record NW_027048966.1, read on the forward strand.
TTGAAAATGCTTATTTTAGCAAAACAGCACGTTTTGAGTTTTAATCTGCGTTTAACGCGTAAAACAGCATAAAAACGTCGAAATTTTATTATCTCGTTTTTATTAATATTGCGCTCTTTTCAACGATTTCAACGATCTAAAATGCTTGAAAATGCTTATTTTAGCAAAACAGCACGTTTTGAGCTTTAATCTGCGTTTTAACGCGTAAAACAGCATAAAATGACGATTTTTTATTATTCGTTTTATTTTTGCT
>NW_027048967.1:0-6994 GCF_025399875.1 Dalotia coriaria
AAACTTTTCAAGCATTTTAGATCGTTGAAATCGTTCAAATAGACGCAATAAAATAAAAACGAATAATAAAAAATTTTGTCGTTTTTTTTGCTGTTTTACGCGTTAAAACGCGAAAAAAACTCAAAACGTGCTGTTTTTTCCAAAAAAGGACCCCAAAACATTTTAGATCGTTGAAATCGTTCAAATAGACCGCCAAGTTAAAAAAGAATAATAAAAAATTTTGTCGTTTTTTTTGCTTTTTTTTACGCGTTAAAACGCGTTAAAACTCAAAACGTGCTGTTTTTTCTTTAAAAAAGCATTTTCAACATTTTTTTATCGTTGAAATCGTTTAAAAGAAGCAAATTTAAAAAAAACGAAATTTAAAAATTTTTTCGTTTTTTTACCGTTTTACGCGTTAAAAAGCAGTTAAAAAACAAAAAGTGCTGTTTTTTCTAAAAAAAAAAGCATTTTTTAAACATTTTGAAACGTTGGGGAAAACGTTCAAATAACGCAATAAAAAAAAAAACAATAATAAAAAATTTTGTCGTTTTTTTGCTGTTTTACGCGTTAAAAACGCAGAATAAACTCAAAATGTGCTGTTTTGGGTAAAATAAGCAATTTTTTAAAACATTTTTAAAATCGTTAAAAGTTCAAATAGACCAAAAATTAATAAAAAAAGAATAAAAAAAAATTTCTTTGTTTTTAAAGCTGTTTTAGCGTTAAAAAGCGATTAAAGCCAAAAAGTGCCTTTTTGATAAAATACCCATTTTCAAGCATTTTAGATGGTGAAATGAACAAAAAATAAAAGGGCGGGAAAAAAAGTCTTTTTTTCTTTTTTACCCCTTCCAGAAATCAAAACGTGCTGTTTTTGCCAAAATAAAAACATTTTCCGGGATTTTGAAACGTTAAAATCGTTCAAATAGAGGCAAAAAATAAAAACGAATAAAAAAATTTTGTCGTTTTTATGCTGTTTTACGCGTTAAAACGCAGAAAAAAAAGCTCAAAACGTGCTGTTTTTTTCTAAAAAAAAGGGTTTTTTCCCAAAAAAATTTTAAAATCGTTGAAATCGTTCAAATAGACGCAATATTAATAAAAAAGGGTAAGAAAAATTTCGTCGTTTTTTTTGCTGTTTTAACGTTAAAACGCAGATTAAAACTCAAAAACTTTTTTTTTGCTAAAAAAACTTTTTAGGCATTTTTTGATCGTTTGGGAAAACGTTTAAAAAAGAAAATAAATAAAAAGGAATAATAAAAAATTTTGTCGTTTTTTTTGCTGTTTTACGCGTTAAAAAGCAGGGTAAAGCTTTTAAAATGTGCTGGAAAAAAAGCATTTTCAAGCATTTTAGATCGTTGAAATCGTTCAAATAGACGCAATATTAATAAAAAAAGAATAAGAAAAATTTCGTCGTTTTTTTGCTGTTTTACCCTTTTAAAAAGCAGATTAAAACTCAAAATTCTGTTTTGATAAAATACCATTTTTAAACATTTTAGATCGTTTTAAATCGTTTTAAAAAAGAAGCAATATTAATAAAAACGGGAAAAAAAAAATTTTGTCGTTTTTTTTGCTTTTTTTTACCCCTTAAAACGCAGATTAAAAATCAAAACGTGCTGTTTTGCTAAAATAAACTTTTCAAACATTTTAGATCGTTGGGAAAACGTTCAAAAAAAACGCAATAAAAAAAAAAACGAATAAAAAATTTCGTCGTTTTTTTGCTGTTTTTTCGCGTTAAAAACGCAGAATAAAATCAAAACGTCTTTTTTCTAAAATAAGCATTTTTAAGCATTTTTTGATCGTTGAAATCGTTCAAAAAGACGCAAATTTTTAATAAAAACGGGAAAAAGAAAAATTTCGTCGTTTTTTTTGCTGTTTTTCGCGTTAAAAAGCAGTTAAACTCAAAACGTGCTGTTTTGCTAAAATAAAAGCATTTTCCCGGCATTTTTTGATCTTGAAATCCCTTTTAAATAGAAACAATATTAATAAAAAAAGAATAATGAAAAATTTGTCCCTTTTTTTTTCGTTTTACGCGTTAAAACGCGATTAAAACTCAAAACGTGCTGTTTTGCTAAAAAAAAAAGCATTTTTTTAAACTTTAAATCGTTGGGAAAACGTTCAAATAAAACGCAATATTAATAAAAACGGGAAAAATAAAAAATTTTGTCGTTTTTTTGCTGTTTTACCCCGTTAAAACGCAGATTAAAAACTCAAAACGTGCTGTTTTTGCTAAAATACGCATTTTCAAGCATTTTTTGATCGTTGAAATCGTTCCCAAAAAGAAACTATTAATAAAAAAAGAATAATAAAAAAAATTTGTCGTTTTTATGCTGTTTTACGCGTTAAAACGCAGATTAAACTCAAAAAGTGCTTTTTTTTGCTAAAATAAGCATTTTCAAGCATTTTAGATCGTTTTTAAATCGTTCAAATAGACGCAATAAAAATAAAAACGAATAATAAAAAATTTTGTCGTTTTTTTTGCTGTTTTGCGTTAAAACGCGAATAAAACTCAAAAAAGGCTGTTTTTTCTAAAATAAACTTTCCAAAAACAAGATCGTTGAAATCGTTCAAATAGACGCAATATTAATAAAAAAGAATAAGAAAAATTTCGTCGTTTTTATGTTTTACGCGTTAAAACGCAGATTAAAGCTCAAAACGTAGCTGTTTTGCTAAAATACGCATTTTCAAGCATTTTAGATCGTTGAAATCGTTCAAATAGAAGCAATATTAATAAAAACGAATAATAAAAATTCGTCGTTTTATGCTGTTTTACGCGTTAAAACGCAGATTAAAACTCAAAACGTGCTGTTTTGCTAAAATAAGCATTTTCAAGCATTTTTAGATCGTTGAAATCGTTCAAATAGACGCAATAAAAATAAAAACGAATAATAAAAATTTCGTCGTTTTATGCTGTTTTACGCGTTAAAACGCAGATTAAAGCTCAAAACGTGCTGTTTTGCTAAAATAAGCATTTTCAAAGCATTTTAGATCGTTGAAATCGTTCAAATAGACCAATATTAATAAAAACGAATAAGAAAAATTTCGTCGTTTTATGCTGTTTTACGCGTTAAAACGCAGATTAAAACTCAAAACGTGCTGTTTTGCTAAAATAAGCATTTCAAGCATTTTAAGATCGTTGAAATCGTTAAAATAGAAACAATATTAATAAAAACGAATAATAGAAAATTCGTCGTTTTTTATGCTGTTTTACGCGTTAAAACGCAGATTAAAGCTCAAAACGTGCTGTTTTGCTAAAATAAGCATTTTCAAGCATTTTAGATCGTTGAAATCGTTCAAATAGACGCAATAAAAATAAAAAACGAATAATAAAAATTTCGTCGTTTTTATGCTGTTTTACGCGTTAAAACGCAGAATAAAAAACTCAAAATACGTCTTTTTGCTAAAATAAGCATTTTCAAGCATTTTAGATCGTTGAAATCGTTCAAATAGCGCAATATTAATAAAACGAATAATAAAAATTTCGTCGTTTATGCTGTTTTACGCGTTAAAACGCTGATTAAATCAAAACGTGCTGTTTTGCTAAAATAAGCATTTTCAAGCATTTTAGATCGTTGAAATCGTTAAAATGAAGCAATATTAATAAAACGAATAAAGAAAATTCGTCGTTTTATGCTGTTTTACGCGTTAAAACGCAGTTAAAGCTTCAAAACGTGCTGTTTTGCTAAAATAAGCATTTTTCAAGCATTTTAGATCGTTGAAATCGTTTCAAAATAGACGCAATAAATAAAAACGAATAATAAAATCGTCGTTTTTATGCTGTTTTACGCGTTAAAACGCAGAATTTAAACTCAAAACGTGCTGTTTTGCTAAAATAAGCATTTTCAAGCATTTTAGATCGTTGAAATCGTTCAAATAGACGCAATATTAATAAAAACGAATAATAAAATTTCGTCGTTTTTTATGCTGTTTTACGCGTTAAAACGCTGATTAAACTCAAAACGTGCTGTTTTGCTAAAATAGCATTTTCAAGCATTTTAGATCGTTGAAATCGTTCAAATAGACGCAATAAAAATAAAAACGAATAAAAAATTTCGTTGTTTTTTTGCTGTTTTACGCGTTAAAACGCAGAATAAAAGCTCAAAAATTTGTTTTGCCAAAAAGCATTTTCAAGCATTTTTAGATCGTTGAAATCGTTCAAATAGACGCAATATTAATAAAAAAAGAATAAGAAAAATTTTCCCTTTTTTATGCTGTTTTACGCGTTAAAAACCAATTAAAGCTCAAAACGTGCTGTTTTCCAAAATAAGCTTTTAAATTTTAGATCGTTGAAATCGTTCAAATAGAAGCAATATTAATAAAAAAATAATAAAAATTCTCGTTTTTATGCTGTTTTACGCGTTAAAACGCAGATTAAAGCTCAAAACGTGCTGTTTTGCTAAAATAAGCATTTTCAAGCATTTTAGATCGTTGAAATCGTTCAAATAGACGCAATAAAAATAAAAAAAGAATAAAAAAATTTCGTTGTTTTTTTTGCTGTTTTCGCGTTAAAACCCCAGAATTTAAAAAACAAAACGTGCTGTTTTGCTAAAAAAAGCATTTTTCAAATTTTAGATCGTTGAAATCGTTCAAATAGAAGCAATATTAATAAAAACGAATAAAAAATTCGTCGTTTTATGCTGTTTTACGCGTTAAAACGCAGATTAAAGCTCAAAAACGTGCTGTTTTTTCTAAAATAAGCATTTTCAAGCATTTTAGATCGTTGAAATCGTTCAAAAAAGAAGCAATAAAATAAAAACGAATAATAAAAATTTTGTCGTTTTTATGCTGTTTTTACGCGTTAAAACGCAGATTTAAAACTCAAAACGTGTGTTTTCAAAAAAAGCATTTTCAAGCATTTTAGATCGTTGAAATCGTTCAAATAGACGCAATATTAATAAAAAAAGAATAAAAAAATTTCGTCGTTTTATGCTGTTTTACGCGTTAAAAAGCAGATTAAAAACTCAAAACGTGCTGTTTTGCTAAAATACGCATTTTCAAGCATTTTTAGATCGTTGAAATCGTTCAAATAGGCAATATTAATAAAAAAGAATAATGAAAAATTCGTCGTTTTTATGCTTTTACGCGTTAAAACGCAGATTAAACTCAAACGTGCTGTTTTGCTAAAATAAGCATTTTCAAGCATTTTAGATCGTTGAAATCGTTCAAATAGACGCAATAAAAATAAAAACGAATAATAAAATTTCGTCGTTTTTATGCTGTTTTACGCGTTAAAACGCAGATTAAAACTCAAAACGTGCTTTTTTGCTAGAATAAGCATTTCAAGCATTTTAGATGTTGAAATCGTTCAAATAGACGCAATATTAATAAAAAACAAATAATAAAAATTTCGCCCGTTTTATGCTTTTTTACGCGTTAAAACGCAGTTTAAAAACTCAAAACGTGCTGTTTTGCAAAATAAGCATTTTCAAGCATTTTAGATCGTTGAAATTTTTCAAATAGAACAATATTAATAAAACGAATAAAAAAAAATTCGTCGTTTTTATGCTGTTTTACGCGTTAAAACGCAGATTAAACTAAAAACGTGCTTTTTTTGCTAAAATAAGCATTTTCAAGCATTTTAGATCGTTGAAATCGTTCAAATAGACGCAATAAAAATAAAAACGAATAATAAAAAATTTCGTCTTTTTTAAACGTTTACGCGTTAAAACGCAGAATAAAAGCTCAAAACGTGCTGTTTTGCTAAAATAAGCATTTTCAAGCATTTTTAGATCGTTGAAATCGTTCAAATAGACGCAATATTAATAAAAACGAATAATAAAAATTTCGTCGTTTTTTATGCTGTTTTGCGTAAACGCAGATTAAAGCTCAAAACTCTGTTTTGCTAAAATAAGCATTTTCAAGCATTTTAGATCGTTGAAATCGTTCAAATAGAAGCAATATTAATAAAAACGAATAAAAAAAATTCGTCTTTTTTATGCTGTTTTACGCGTTAAAACGCAGATTAAAACTCAAAACGTGCTGTTTTGCTAAATAAAGCATTTTCAAGCATTTTAGATCGTTGAAATCGTTAAAAATAGAGCAATATTAATAAAACGAATAATAAAAAATTCGTCGTTTTTATGCTGTTTACGCGTTAAAACGCGATTAAAGCTCAAAACGTGCTGTTTTGCTAAAATAAGCATTTTCAAGCATTTTAGATCGTTGAAATCGTTCAAAATGGACGCAATATTAATAAAAACGAATAATAAAAATTTCGTCGTTTTTATGCTTTTTTTACGCGTTAAAACGCAGATTAAAACTCAAAACGTGCTGTTTTGCTAAAATAAGCATTTTCAGGCATTTTAGATCGTTGAAATCGTTCAAATAGACGCAAAAAAAATAAAAACGAATAATAAAAATTTCGTTGTTTTTATGCTGTTTTACGCGGTAAAACGCAGAATAAAGCTCAAAACGTGCTTTTTTTGCTAAAATAAGCATTTTCAAGCATTTTAGATCGTTGAAATCGTTCAAATAGACGCAATATTTATTACTTTCTTTGGTGAATACGTAATCCTATTTATTTTTTATAAATAAAAAAATATTTATTGATTAAAATTACAACGTGATTTTTGGATTTACAGGTTTTTGTTGAGTTTAACATGTTTCGAGGGCATCTTCATAAAACTCAACAAAAACCTTAAATCCAAAATCACGTTAGTAATAATAAATATTTATATAAAAAACCAATATTAATAAAAACGAATAATAAAAATTTCGTCGTTTTTATGCTATTTTACGCGTTAAAACGCAGATTAAAATCAAAACGTGCTGTTTTGCTAAAATAAGCATTTTCAAGCATTTTAGATCGTTGAAATCGTTCAAAAAAGAAGCAATATTAATAAAAACGAATAATAAAAATTCGTCGTTTTTATGCTGTTTTTCGCGTTAAAACGCAGATTAAAGCTCAAAACGTGCTGTTTTGCTAAAATAAGCATTTTCAAGCATTTTGAAACGTTGAAATCGTTCAAATAGACGCAATAAAAAAAAACGAATAATAAAAATTTCGTCGTTTTTATGCTTTTGT
>NW_027048968.1:0-6990 GCF_025399875.1 Dalotia coriaria
AAAATAAAAAATTTTTTTTTTGTTTTCGCGTTAAAAAGCAAGGGGAAAAAACCCCCTTTTTGTAAAATAACAAAAATTTTTTGAAAAGTTCAAAAGAGCAATATTAATAAAACGAATAATAAAAATTCGTCGTTTTATCTTTTTTCCCTTAAAACGCAGATTAAAACTCAAAAAGTGCTGTTTTGTAAAAAAACTTTCCGAAATTTTTGTTGAAATTTCAAAAAAAAACTTTTAAAAAAAAAAAAAAAAAAACCTTTTTTTTCGTTTTACGCGTTAAAAAACGGGGTTTGAAAAGGCTTTTTCCAAAAATTTTAAAATTTTTAATCGTTAAATGCAAAAAATTTTTTAAAAAAAAAAAATTTTTCGTTTTAGGTTTACGCGTTAAAGCTAAAACTAAAACGTGCTGTTTTTTTACAAACATTTTCAAGCATTTTAGATCGTTGAAATCGTTCAAATAGACGCTATTAATAAAAACGAATAAAAATTCGTCGTTTTATGCTGTTTTACGCGTTAAAAAAGCAGATTAACTCAAAACGTGCTGTTTTGCTAAAATAAGCATTTCAAGCATTTTAGATCGTTGTAATCGTTCAAATAGACGCAATATTAATAAAAACGAATAATAAAAATTCGTCGTTTTATGCTGTTTTACGCGTTAAAACGCAGATTAAGCTCAAAACGTGCTGTTTGCTAAAATCAATCATTTTCAAGCATTTTAGATCGTTGAAATCGTTCAAATAAACAATTTAATAAACGAATAATAAAATTTCGTCGTTTTTATGCTGTTTTGACGCGTTAAACGCAGATTAAAGCTCAAAACGTGCTGTTTTTTTCTAAAATAAGCATTTTCAAGCATTTTAGATCGTTGAAATCGTTCAAATAGAAGCAATATTAATAAAAACGAATAATAAAAAATTCGTCGTTTTATGCTGTTTTACGCGTTAAAACGCAGATTAAAACTCAAAACGTGCTGTTTTGCTGAAATAAGCATTTTCAAGCATTTTAGATCGTTGAAATCGTTCAAATAGACGCAATAAATAAAAACGAATAATAAAAATTTGTCGTTTATGCTGTTTTACGCGTTAAAACGCAGATTAAAGCTCAAACGTGCTGTTTTGCTAAAATAAGCATTTCAAGCATTTTAGATCGTTGAAATCGTTCAAATAGACGCAATATTAATAAAAACGAATAATAAAAATTCGTCGTTTTTATGCTGTTTTACGCGTTAAAACGCAGATTAAAACTCAAAACGTGCTGTTTTGCTAAAATAAGCATTTTCAAGCATTTTAGATCGTTGAAATCGTTCAAATAGACGCAATATTAATAAAAACGAATAATAAAAATTCGTCGTTTTATGCTGTTTTACCCGTTAAAACGCAGATTAAAGCTCAAACGTGCTGTTTTGCTAAAATAAGCATTTTCAAGCATTTTAGATCGTTGAAATCGTTCAAATAGAAGCAATATTAATAAAACGAATAATAAAAATCGTCGTTTTTATGCTGTTTTACAGTTAAAACGCAGATTAAAGCTCAAAACGTGCTGTTTGTTAAAATAAGCATTTTCAAGCATTTTAGATTGTTGAAATCGTTCAAATAGAAGCAATATTAATAAAAACGAATAATAAAAATTCAGTAATTTTATGTATTTTACGCGTTAAAACGCAGAATAAAGCTCAAAGCGATGCTGTTTTGCTGAAAATAGCTTATTTCAAGCATTTTAGATCCCGTTGAAATCGTTCAAATAGAAACTAATATTGTAAAAACGAATAATAAAAATTCGTCGTTTTTATGCTGTTTTACGCGTTAAAACGCAGAATAAAAGGCGCTCAAAACGTGCTGTTTTGCTAAAATAAGCATTTTTCAAGCATTTTTAGATCGTTAAATCGTTCAAATAGACGCAATATTAATAAAAACGAATAATAAAAATTCGTCGTTTTATGCTGTTTTACGCTGAAACGCAGATTAAGCTCAAAAACGTGCTGTTTTTGCTGAAATAAGCATTTTCAAGCATTTTGAATCGTTGAAATCGTTTCAAATAGAAGCAATATTAATAAAAACGAATAATATTAAAAGTCGTCGTTTTTATGCTGTTTTGGTAAAACACGTTAAAGCTCAAAACGATGCTGTTTGTTAAAATAAAGCATTTTCAAAGCATTTTAGATTGTTGAAATGATTTAAAGCCGAGAAGCAATATTAATAAAAACAGATAATAAAAATTCGTCGCTTTTATGCTGTTTTACGCGTTAAAAACGCGGATTAAAAGCTCAAACGATTACTGCTGTTTTGCTAAAATAAGCATTTTCGAGCATTTTTAGATCGTTGAAATCGTTCAAATAGACGCAATATTAATAAAAACGAATAATAAAAGTACCGTCGTTTTATGCTGTTTTTACGCGTTAAAACGCAGATTAAAAACTCAAAAACGATACTGTTTTGCTAAAAGACAAGCATTTTCAAGCATTTTAGATCGTTGAAATCGTTCAAATTAGAATCAATATTAATAAAAACGAATAATAAAAATTCGTGTTTTATGCTGTTTTACGAGTTAAAACGCAGATTAAAACTCAAAACGTGCTGTTTTGTTAAAATAAGCATTTTCAAGCATTTTAGATCCGTTGGAAATCGTTTCAAATAGAAGCAATATTAATAAAAACGAATAATAAAAAGTTGTCGTTTTATGCTGTTTTACGCGTTAAACGCAGAATAAAGCTCAAAACGTGCTGTTTTGCTAAAATAGCATTTTCAAGCATTTTAGATCGTTGAAATCGTTCAAATAGAAACGTATTAATAAAAGCGAATAATAAAAAATTCGTCGTTTTATGCTGTTTTGCGCGTTAAAACGCAGAATAAAGCTCAAAACGTGCTGTTTACGCTAAAAATAAAGCATTTTCAAGCATTTTAGATCGTTAAATCACGTTCAAATAGACGCAATATTAATAAAAACGAATAATAAAAATTCGTCGTTTTTTATGCTGTTTTGCGCGTTAAAACGCAGATTAAACTCAAAACGTGCTGTTTTGCTTTAAAATAAGCATTTTCCAGCATTTTTAGATCGTTGAAATCCCCGTTCCAAATAGAAACAATGGCCCAATAAAAACGAATAATAAAAATTCACGTCGTTTTTTATGCTGTTTTACGCGTTAAACGCAGATTAAAGCTCAAACATTTTGTTTTGCTAAAATAAGCATTTTCAAGCATTTTAGATCGTTGAAATCGTTCAAAATAGGAAACGTATTAATAAAGGCAGAAAATAAAAATTCGTCGTTTTTTATACTTGTTTTACGCTACGTTGAAACGCAGATTAAAACTCAAAGCGTGCTGTTTTGCTAAAATAAGCATTTTCAAGCATTTTAGAACGTTGAAATCGTTCAAATAGGGCGCAATATTTAATAAAAACGAATGTAAAAATTTCGTCGTTTTTATGCTGTTTTACGCGTTAAAACGCAGATTAAAGCTCAAAACGTGCTGTTTTGCTAAAATAAAGCATTTTCAAGCATTTTAGATCGTTGAAATCGTTCAAATAAGTAATATTAATAAAAACGAATAATACAAAATTCGTCGTTTTTATGCTGTTTTACGCGTTAAAACGCAGATTAAAGCTCAAAACGTGCTGTTTTGCTAAAATAAGCAATTTCAAGCATTTTTAGATCGTTGAAATCGTTCAAATAGACGCAATATTAATAAAAACGAATAATAAAAGGCTTCCGTCGTTTTACATGCTGTTTTACGCGTTAAAACGCAGATTAAAGCTCAAAACGTGCTGTTTTGCTAAAATAAATCATTTTCAAGCATTTTAGATCGTTGAAATTGTTCTGATAGAAACAATATTAATAAAAACAGATAATAAAAAATTCGTCGTTTTTATGCTGTTTTACGCGAATTAAAACGCAGATTAATGCTCAAAACGTGCTGTTTTGCTAAAATACTAAAGCATTTTCAAGCATTTTGAATCGTTGGGAAATCGTTCAAATAGAAGCAATGTGTGTAAAAACGTATAATAAAAAATTCATCGTTTTTATGCTGTTTTAAGCGTTAAAACGCAGATTAAAGCTCAAAACGTGCTGTTTGCTAAAAGATAAGCATTTTCAAGCATTTTTTAGATCGTTGGGAAATGCGTTCAAATAGACGCAATATTAATAAAAAACGAATAACTAAAAAATTTCGTCGTTTTTTATGCTGTTTTACCCGTTAAAACGCAGATTAAAGCTCAAAACGTGCTGTTTTGCTAAAATAAAGCTTATTTTCAAGCTTATTTTAGATCGTTGAAATCGTTCAAATAGACGCAATATTAATAAAAAGCAAATAATAAAAAATTCTGATCGTTTTATGCTGTTTTACGCGTTAAAACGCAGATTAAAGCTCAAAACGTGCTGTTTTTGCTAAAATAAGCATTTTCAAGCATTTTAGATCCGTTGAAATCGTTTCAAAATAGACGCAATAATGTAAAATGAATAATAATAATAAAATTTCGTCGTTTTTATGTGCTGTTTTACGCGTTAAAACGCAGATTAAAGCTCAAAACGATGCTGTTTTTGCTAAAATAAGCATTTTCAAGCATTTTAGATCGTTGGTACGTTCAAATAGACGCAATATTAATAAAAACGAATAATAAAAATTTCGTCGTTTTATGCTGTTTCGCGTTAAAACGCTGATTAAAGAAAACTCAAAACGTGCTGTTTTGCTAAAATAAGCATTTTCAAAGCATTTTAGATCGTTGAAATCGTTCAAATAGACGCAATATTATTAAAAACGAATAATAAAAAATTCGTCGTTTTTTATGCTGTTTTTACCGTTAAAACGCAATTGGCTCAAAACGTGCTGTTTTGCTAAAATAAGCATTTTCAAGCATTTTTAGATCGTTGAAATCGTTCAAATAGAAGCAATATTAATAAAAACGAATAATAAAAATTCGTCGTTTTTATGCTGTTTTACGCCGTTCAAACGCAGAATAAAGCTCAAAACGTGCTGTTTTGCACAAAATAAGCATTTTCAAGCATTCTGAATCGTTGAAATCGTTCAAATAGAAGCAATATTAATAAAATCGAATTATATAAAAATCATCGTTTTTATGCTGTTTTGCAACGCTAAAACGCAGATTAAAGCTCAAAACGTGCTGTTTTTGCTAAAATAAGCATTTTCAAAGCATTTTAGATCGTTGAAATCGTTCAAAATAGACGCAATATTAATAAAAAACGAATAATAAAAATTCGTCGTTTTTATGCTGTTTTACGCGTTAAAACGCAGATTAAAGCTCAAAACGTGCTGTTTTGCTAAAATAAGCATTTTACCGTATTTTAGATCCCGTTGAAATCGTTCAAAATAGAAGCAATATTAATAAAAACGAATAATAATAAATTCGTCGTTTTTATGCTGTTTTTGCCCGTTGAAACGCAGATTAAAACTCAAAACGTTCTGTTTTGCTAAAATAAGCATTTTCAAGCATTTTTAGATCCGTTGAAATCGTTCAAATAGACGCAATATTAATAAAAACGAATAATAAAAATTCGTCGTTTTATGCTGTTTTGCGCGTTAAAACGCAGATTAAAGCTCAAAACGTGTGCTGTTTTTGCTAAAATAAGCATTTTTCAAGCATTTTGAATCGTTGAAATCGTTCAAATAGAAGCAATATTAATAAAAACGAATAATAAAAATTTCGTTTTTATGCTGTTTACCGTTAAAACGCGATTAAAGCTAAAACGTGCTGTTTTGCTAAAATAAGCATTTTAAGCATTTTAGATCGTTGAAATCGTTCAAATAAGACGCAATATTAATAAAACGAATAATAAAAATCGTCGTTTTTATGCTGTTTTACCGTTCAAAAGATTAAAGCTCAAAACTGCTGTTTTGCTTTAAAATAAAATTTTCAAGCATTTTAGATGTTGAAACGTTCAAATAGAGCAATATTAATAAAAAAATAAAAAAAATTCGTCGTTTTTATGCTGTTTTACGCGTTAAACGCAGATAAGCTCAAAACGCTTTTTGCTAAAATAAGCATTTTCAAGCATTTTCAGATTTGAATCGTTGAAATCAGTTCAAATAGAACATATTAATAAAAATCGAATTATAAAATTCGTTTTTACGCTTTACGCTAAAAACGCGATTAAAGCTCAAAACGCTGTTTTCAGATAGCATTTTCAACTTTTAAATGGAAATCGTTCAAATAGACGCAATAATAATAAAACGAATAATAAAAATTCGTGTTTTTTAACGCGTTTAGCTTAAAACGCAGATTAAAGCTCAAAACGTGCTGTTTTGCTAAAATAAGCATTTTCAACATTTGATGCAATTTGAAATCGTTCAAATAAGAAGCAATTTATAAAACGAATAATAATAAATTCGCAGTTTTAGCTCAGTTTACGTTTGAAACTGAGATTAAAGCTCAAAACGTTCTGTTTTACTAAATAAAGCATTTTCAAAGCATTTTGATTAAATCGTTCAAATAGACGCATTTAATAAAACGAAAATAAAATCGTCGTTTTTTTTGTTACGCGTTAAAACGCAGATTAAACTCAGAAACGTGCTGTTTTGCTAAAATAAGCATTTTCAAGCATTTTAGATCGAAATTCGTCTAGGCAATATTAATAAAACGATAATAAAATTCCGTTTTTATGCTGTTTCAGCGTTGAAACGCGATTAAACTAAAACGTGCTGTTTGCTAAAATAACATTTTCAAGCATTTTAGAACGTTAAATCGTTCAAATAGACGCAATATTAATAAAAACGTAATAATAAAAATTTCGTCGTTTTATGCTGTTTACGCTTAAACGCGATTAATCAAAAGTGCTTTGTTTTGCTAAATAAGCATTTTAAGCATTTTAGACGTTGAAATCGTTCAAATAAATGATTATTAATAAAACGAATAATAAAATTCGTCGTTTTATGCTGTTTTACGCGTTAAACGCAGATTGAAGCTCAAAACTGCTGTTTTGCTAAAAGCAATTTCAAAAGTTGTTTAAAAGCTTGATTTAAAACGCGGGTTTTTAAAAAAAAAAAC
>NW_027048969.1:0-6989 GCF_025399875.1 Dalotia coriaria
CGTCTTTTTTTTAAAAGCGTTTAAAAACCCAATAAACCCGGGTTTGCTAAAATAAGCATTTTCAAGCTTTAGATCGTTGAAATCGTTCAAAAGACGAATATTAATAAAACGAATAATAAAATTTTGTAGTTTTAAAGCTGTTTTACGCGTTAAAACGCAGATAAAGCCAAACGTGCTGTTTTTCTAAATAAGCATTTTCATGCATTTTAGATCGTAAAATCGTTCAAAAGACTGCAATATTAATAAACGAATAAAAAGAAATAAAGCGTTTTAACTGCTGTTTTACGCTTAAAAATAAAGCCAAATTTGCTGTTTTGCTAAAATAAGCATTTCAAATTTTGATCGTTGCAATATTCAAATAAAAGCAATATTAATAAAATCCAATATATGTGTTCGTTTTAAACGTTACGCCAAAACGCAGACTCAAAGTAAAATGTTTTGCTAAAATAAGCATTTTCAAGCATTTTAGATCGTTGAAATCGTTCAAATAGTAGCAATATTAATAAAAACGAATAATAAAAAATTCGTTGTTTTATGCTGTTTTACGCGCTAAAACGCTGATTAAAAGCTCAAACGTGCTGTTTTGCTAAAATAAGCATTTTCAAGCATTTTAGATCGTTGAAATCGTTCAAATAGTAGCAATATTAATAAAAACGAATAATAAAAATTCTCGTCATTTTATGCTGTTTTACGCGTTAAAACGCATTAAAAGCTCAAACGTGCTGTTTTGCTAAAATAAGCATTTTCAAGCATTTTAAGGAAAAAGTTCAAATAGATCCCAAATTATAAAAATGAATAATAAAAATCGAATTTTATAAAAAATTTCGCGTTTAATCTCAGAATAAAGCTCAAAACGCGTTGCTAAAATAAGCATTTTCAAGATTTAGATTTTGAAATCTTCAAATCGATTAAATCGAATAGACGCAAATTAATAAATATAACTGATTTTACGTAGTTTAACCAGAATTAGTCAAAATCGTGCTGTTGCTAAAAACGGTGTTTTCAAGATTTAGATCTTGCAAGCGTTCAAATAGATGAAATTTAAAAGACGAATAAAAAAAAAACGATAAATGCTGTTTTATGCGTTAAAACGCTAAAAAAGCTCAAACGCTTCAAAATGCATTTTCTAAAATTTAGATTTCACAGCGTTTAATAGTGAAACGTTAATAAAAAACGAATATAATAAAAATTCGTCTTTTATGCTGTTTTACGCGTTAAAACGCAGAATAAAAGCTCAAAACGTGCTGTTTTGCTAAAATAAGCATTTTCAAGCATTTTAGATCGTTGAAATCGTTCAAATAGACGCAATATTAATAAAAACGAATAATAAAATTCGTCGTTTTATGCTGTTTTACGCGCTAAAACGCAGATTAAAGCTAAAAACGTGCTGTTTTGTTAAATAAGCATTTTCAAGCATTTTAGATCGTTGAAACCCGTTCAAATAGAAGCAATATTAATAAAAACGAATAATAAAAATTTCGTTGTTTTATGCTGTTTTACGCGTTAAAACGCTGATTAAAGCTCAAAACGTGCTGTTTTGCTAAAATAAGCATTTTCAAGCATTTTAGATCGTTGAAATCGTTCAAATAGACGCAATATTAATAAAAACGAATAATAAAATTCGTCGTTTTATGTTGTTTTACGCGTTAAAACGCAGATTAAAGCTTAAAACGTGCTGTTTTGCTAAAATAAGCATTTTCAAGCATTTTAGATCGTTGAAATCGTTCAAATAGAAGCAATATTATTAAAAAACGAATAATAAAATTTGGTCGTTTTATGCTGTTTTACGCGTTAAAACGCAGGAATAAAGCTCAAAACGTGCTGTTTTGCTAAAATAAGCATTTTCAAGCATTTTAGATCGTTGAGATCGTTCAAATAGACGCAATATTAATAAAAACGAATAATAAAATTTCGTCGTTTTATGCTGTTTTACGCGTTTAAACGCAGATTAAAGCTCAAACGTGCTGTTTTGCTAAAATAAGCATTTTCAGCATTTTAGATCGTTGAAATCGTTCAAATAGACGCAATAAATAAAAACGAATAATAAAAATTTCGTCGTTTTATGCTGTTTTACGCGTTAAAACGCAGAATAAAGCTCGTAAGGTGCTGTTTTTCTAAAATAAGCATTTTCATGCATTTTAGATCGTTGAAATCGTTCAAATAGACGCAATATAAATAAAAACGAATAATAAAAATTTCGTCGTTTTATGCTGTTTTACGCGTTAAAACGCTGATTAAAGCTCAAAACGTGCTGTTTTGCTAAAATAAGCATTTTCAAGCATTTTAGATCGTTGAAATCGTTCAAATAGACGCAATATTAATAAAACGAATAATAAAAATTCGTCGTTTTATGCAGTTTTACGCGTTAAAACGCAGATTAAAGCTCAAAACGTGCTGTTTTGCTAAAATAAGCATTTTCAAGCATTTTAGATCGTTGAAATCGTTCAAATAGAAGCAATATTAATAAAATGGTTGTTTGTAAAGTAGGTTTACGATCGAGATGTTTACGTGATAACGTCTTATTGGTGATATAATTTTTGGGTTTGTTGCAATTGTTGTAACACTTCACTTGCACTTCACATTTTGTTTTACTGTTAGGCTCCCGCACACTACAAACTTTTATCGGCCGATAAACATTCAACGAAAACTTAACCGCACGAGAAAATCTCCATTCGTTTGTATGCCGCTTAGAGGGGAGACGGAAGATCGGTCAACTCACTCGAACGCCATGACTGGCACGGAATGACTGGCAGCGCTCGAGATGAGACGGGAGATCGGTCCGTCTCTCGGTTATAACGGAGGGGGGCGGAATGACTGGCAGCGCTCGAGATGAGACGGAGATCGGTCCGCCCTTTTCCCTTATAACGAGGGTATACCTGCGATCGACCTCGCTCGTGACAGTTTTTGAACAGGTCACCCGTAAAACGATTTTAAAGACGTTATCACGCCAAAACGAATAATAAAATTTCGTCGTTTTTATGTGTTTTACGCGTTAAAACGCAGATTAAAGCTCAAACGTGCTGTTTTGCTAAAATAAGCATTTTCAAGCATTTTTGATCGTTGAAATCGTTTAAATAGGGCAATATTATTAAAAACGAATAATAAAAATTCGTCATTTTTATGCGTTTTACGCGTTAAAACGCAGATTAAAAACTCAAAACGTGCTGTTTTGCTAAAATAAGCATTTTCAAGCATTTTAGATCGTTGAAATCGTTCAAATATAAGCAATATTAATAAAAATCGAATAATAAAATTTCGTCGTTTTATGTTTTTTTACGCGTTAAAACGCAGAATAAAGCTCAAAACGTGCTGTTTTTCTAAAATAAGCATTTTCAAGCATTTTGATCGGACATCGTTCAAATAGACGCAAATTAATAAAAACGAATAATAAAAATTTCGTCGTTTTTTTGCTGTTTTTCGCGTTAAAACGCAGATTAAAGCTTAAAAAGTGCTGTTTTGCTAAAATAAGCATTTTCAAGCATTTTAGATCGTTGGAAATCGGTCAAATAGAAGCAATATTAATAAAAAAAAGAATAATAAAAATTCGTCGTTTTATGCTGTTTTACGCGTTAAAACGCAGATTAAAGCTAAACGTGCTGTTTTGCTAAAATAAGCATTTTCAAGCATTTTTGATCGTTGAAATCGTTCAAATAGAAGCAATATTAATAAAAAACGAATAATAAAAAATTTGTCGTTTTATGCTGTTTACGCGTTAAAAGGCAGATTAAAGCTCAAAACGTGCTGTTTTTCTAAAATAATCATTTTCAAGCATTTTAGATCGTTGAAATCGTTCAAATAGACGCAATATTAAAAAACGAATAATAAAAATTTCTGTTTTATGCTGTTTTACGCTTAAAACGCGAATAAAGCTCAAAACGTGCTGTTTTGCTAAAATAACATTTTCGATTTTAGATCGTTGAAATCGTTCAAATAGAAAATTTAAAAAAAAACGAATAATAAAAATTTTCGTTTTATGTGTTTTTCGCGTTAAAAAAGCAGATTAAAATAAAAAAAGTGCTGTTTTTGCTAAAAAAAAGCATTTTCGCTTTTGATCGTTGAAATCGTTCAAATAGACGCAATATTAAAAAAAACGAATAATAAAAAAAATTGTCGTTTTATGCGTTTTACCTTAAAAAGCAGATTAAAACTCAAAACGTTGTTTTGCTAAAATAAGCATTTTCAAGCATTTTTAGATTGTTAAACGCAAATAGAAGAATATTAATAAAAAAAGAAAAAAAATTTGGGCGTTTTATTGTTTTACGCTTCGCAGATTGCTCAAAAAGTGTTTTTTGCTTTTAAAAAAAGCTTTTCAAGCATTTTAGATCTTGAAATCGTTCAAAAGACGCAAAAAAATAAAAACAATAATAAAATTTCGTCGTTTTTTTCGTTTTCGCGTTAAAACGCAGAATAAAACTCAAAAAGTGCTGTTTTTTAAAAAAAAATTTTCGCATTTTAGATCGTTGAAATCGTTCAAATAGCGCAATATTAAAAAAACGAATAAAAAAAATTCGTCGTTTTATGCTGTTTTTCCCCTAAAACGCGAAAACTAAAAAAGTGCTGTTTTGTTAAAATAAGCATTTTCAAATTTGATCGTTAAATGTTCAAAAGACGCAAAAAAATAAAAAACGAATAATAAAAATTTCGTCGTTTTTGTTTTTTGCGTTAAAACGGGAAGAAAAAGTCAAAACGAGCTGTTTTGCTAAAATAAGATTTTCGCAAGATCGTTGAAATCGTTTAAAAAAGGAATAATGTACCCTCTTTTTATGCTGTTTTACCCCGTTAAAACGCAGATTAAAGCTCAAAAAGTGCTGTTTTGCTAAAATAAGCATTTTCGCATTTTTTCGGTAGTTCAAAAGACGCAATATTAATAAAACGAATAATAAAAAATTTCGTAGTTTTATGCTGTTTTTCGCTTTAAAAAGCAGAATAAAAACTCAAAAAGGTGTTTTTTAAAAAAAAGCATTTTCATGCATTTTAGATCGTTGAAACGTTCAAATAGACGCAAATTAATAAAAACGAAAATAAAAATTTCTGGTTTTTTTGCCGTTTTTCGCGTTAAAACGAGATTGCCCCAAAAAGTGTGTTTTTTTCAAAAAAAAGATTTTCAAGCATTTTTTGACGTTTAAATCGTTCAAATAGAAGCAATATTTAAAAAAACCAATTAAAAAAATTTGTCGTTTTTTGCTGTTTTTCGCGCTAAAAAGCAGACAAAAGCTAAAAACGTGCTGTTTTGCTAAAATAAGCATTTTCGCATTTTAGATCGGAAATCGTTCAAATAGGCAATATTAATAAAAAAGAAAAATAAAAATAAAAAATTTTTGTTTTTTTTTTATCTTTTTGCGTTAAAGGCTGATTAAACTCAAAAAGTGCTTTATGCTAAAAAAGCATTTTTTTAAACATTTTAGATCGTTAAATCGTTCAAATAGACCAAAAATTAATAAAAAAGAATAATAAAATTTCGTCGTTTTTTTTTGTTTTCCGTCAAAAAAAGCGGGAAGCTCAAAACGTGCTGTTTTGCTAAAATAAGCTTTTTAAGAAGATCGTTGAAATCGTTCAAATAGAAGCAAATTAATAAAAAGCGAATAATAAAAAATTCGTCTTTTATGCGTTTTCCCTTAAAACGCGACTGGTCAAAACGTGCTGTTTTGCTAAAAAAAAGCATTTTCAAGCATTTTTTGATCGTTGAAATCGTTCAAATAGAAGCAATATTAATAAAAACGAAAAAAAAAAACGTCATTTTATGCTGTTTTACGCGTTAAAACGCAGATTAAAGCTCAAAAAAGTGCTGTTTTGCTAAAAAAAACATTTTCAAGATTTTTGATCGTTGTCGTTCAAATAGACGAAAATTTAAAAAAAACGAATAATAAAAAATTTTTGGTTTTTTTCGTTTTTGCGTTAAAACGCAGAATAAAGCTCAAAAAGGGCAAAAAAAAACATTTTCAAAACATTTTAGACGTTTTTCGTTAAAAGACCAATATTAATAAAAAAAGAATAATAAAATTTTGCCCCTTTTTTTTGTTTTTTTACGCGTTAAAAAGCGAATAAAAATCAAAACGTGCTGTTTTGAAAATGTTTTTAAGCTTTTTTTATCGTTTAAATCGTTCAAATAGACGCCAATTAAAAAAAAGTAATAAAAATTGCGTTTTTTTGCTGTTTTTCCCTAAAAAGCAGATTAAAAAAAAACGTGCTGTTTTGTTAAAATAAGCAAAACCCAAGCATTTTAGATCGTTGAAATGTTCAAAGAAAAAAAAATAAAAACGAATAATAAAAATTTCGTTTTTATGCGTTTTTCGCGTTAAAAAGCGATTAAAGCTAAAAATGCTGTTTTTTCTAAAAAAGCATTTTCAAGCATTTTAGATCGTTGAAATCGTTAAAGACGCAATAAATAAAAAAAAGAAAAAAAAAATTGTCGTTTTTTTGTGTTTTCGCGTTAAAAAGCAGATTAAAGCAAAAAAGTGTGTTTTCAAAAAAAGCATTTTCAACATTTTAGATCGTTGAAATCGTTTAAATAGAGCAATATTTAAAAACGAATAATAAAAAAATTTGTCTTTTATTTTTTTTACGCGTTAAAAGCAGAATAAAACTCAAAAAGTGTTTTTTTGCTAAAATAAGCATTTTTCAACATTTTAGATCGTTGAAATCGTTAAAAAGAAGCAATATTAATAAAAAAAGAATAAAAAAATTGTCCTTTTTTTTGCTGTTTTTCGCTTAAAACGCAGATTCCAAAACGTGCTGTTTTTTCTAAAATAAGCATTTTCCAAAATTTTGGTCGTTGAAATCGTTTTAAATAGAAGCAATATTAATAAAAACGAATAATAAAAAATTTTTCGTTTTGCCGCGTTTTAAAAAGCGTTTTTAAAAAAACCAAAAATGTTTTCTTTAAAAGGTTTTTGTAAAAAATTTTTTTTCTTTTGTTTTAGTCTTAAACGTTAAAAACGCAAAAAAAAAAAAAAAACAAATTTTTTAACTTTCTTTTTAAAATTTTTTGC
>NW_027048970.1:0-6982 GCF_025399875.1 Dalotia coriaria
TTGTTTTATTTGTTCAGACGTTTGGCTTTAATCTGCGTTTTTAAAGCGTAAAACAACATAAAAAAGAACGATTTTTTTTTATTCGTTTTTATTAATATTGCTTCTATTTAACGATTTCCCAAAGATCCCAAAAAAGCTTGAAAATGCTTATTTTAGCAAAACAGCACGTTTAAAAGGGTTTTCCGTTTTTAAAGCCCCAAAACAACATAAAAAGACAGGGTTTAAATTTTTCGTTTTTTTAATTTGCGTCTATTTGAACGATTTCAACGATCTAAAATGCTTAGAAAAAACTTATTTTGCAAAAAAAGCCGTTTTGAGCTTCATTCTGCGTTTTTAACCCTAAAGCAAAAAACGACGAAATTTTTTTTTACTCGTTTTTATTTTTTTTGGGGTCTATTTGAACATTTCAACGATCTAAAATGCTTGAAAATGCTTATTTTTCCACAAAACAGCACGTTTTTAGCTTTTTAAACCCGCCCTTTTTAACCCTAAAAACCTTTTAAAAAGGCAAATTTTTTTTCGTTTTTTTTTAATGTTTGGGTATTTGAACGATTTCCCAAAGATCTAAAATGCTTGAAAATGCTTATTTTTAAACAAAACAGCCCTTTGAGCTTTAATCTGCTTTTAACCCTAAAACAAACCCAAAAAAAGACGAAATTTTTATTATTCGTTTTTCTTATTAATATTGCGTCTATTTGGGCGTTTCAACGTCTAAAATGCTTTTAAAAGTTTTTTTAGCAAAACAGCACGTTTGAGGGTTTAATCTGCGTTTTTTAAAGCGTAAAACAACATAAAAAAGACGGTTTTTTTTTTTTCGTTTTTTTTTAATAGTTCCTATTTGAACGATTTCAACTATCCAAAAAAGGGGAAAATGCTTATTTTAGCAAAACAGCCCTTTTTAGCTTCATTCTTCGTTTTTAACCCTAAAACGGGCATAAAACGACAAATTTAAAATTTTTCGTTTTTTTTTTTATTGCGTCTATTTGAACGTTTTAACGATCTAAAAAGCTTGAAAATGCTTATTTTAGCAAAACAGCATTTTTAGCTTTTTAAACTGCGTTTTAACGCGTAAAACAGCGTAAAAACAAAATTTTTTTTTTTTCGTTTTTTTTTTTAATGTTGGGTTCTATTTGAACGATTTCAACGATCCAAAAAAGCTTGAAAATGCTTATTTTAGCAAAACAGCACGTTTTTAGCTTTTTAAACTGGGTTTTAACGCGTAAAACAACATAAAAACGGAAAATTTTTTTTATTTGTTTTTTAATTTGCGTCTTTTGAACGATTTCAACGATCTAAAATGCTTGAAAAAGCTTATTTTAAAAACAGGGACGTTTTTAGCTTTTTAAACCCGCGTTTTAACGCGTAAAAAAGCATAAAAAAGACGAAAAATTTTTTTTTTTTTTATTAATATTGCTTCTATTTGAACGATTTCAACGATCTAAAAAGCTTTAAAATGCTTATTTTAGAAAACAGCACGTTTTTTAGCTTTTTAAACTGCCAAAAGCGAAAAACAGCATAAAAAAGACGAAATTTTTTTTATTCGTTTTTTTTTTTTAATATTGCGTCTTTTGAACGATTTCAACGATCTAAAATGCTTGAAAATGCCTATTTTTGCAAAACCCGCACGTTTTTAGCCCAAAAACAGCGGGTTTTTAAAGCGTAAAACCGGGGGAAAAAAGACAAAAATTATTCGTTTTTTAATTTAAAATTGGGGTCTTTTGAACGATTTCAACGATCTTGCGAAAATGCTTTTTTAAAAAAAAGGCCCTTTTGAGCTTTTTCTGCGTTTTAAGCGTAAAAAAACATAAAACGACAAATTTTTTTTATTCGTTTTTAAATGTGGGTTCTATTTCCCAAAGATTTCAACGATCTAAAATGCTTGAAAATGCTTATTTTGGGAAAACGGGACGTGTTGAGCTTTTTTAAACTGCGTTTTAACCCAAAAAACATAAAAAAAGGGAAAAATTTTTTTTTTTATTTTCGTTTTTAAATTTAAATTTTTTTGGAAAAAAAAAAAAAAAAAAAAAAAAAAAAAAAAAAAAAAAAAAAAAAAAAAAAAAAAAAAAAAAAAAAAAAAAAAAAAAAAAAAAAAAAAAAAAAAAAAAAAAAAAAAAAAAAAAAAAAAAAAAAAAAAAAAAAAAAAAAAAAAAAAAAAAAAAAAAAAAAAAAAAAAAAAAAAAAAAAAAAAAAAAAAAAAAAAAAAAAAAAAAAAAAAAAAAAAAAAAAAAAAAAAAAAAAAAAAAAAAAAAAAAAAAAAAAAAAAAAAAAAAAAAAAAAAAAAAAAAAAAAAAAAAAAAAAAAAAAAAAAAAAAAAAAAAAAAAAAAAAAAAAAAAAAAAAAAAAAAAAAAAAAAAAAAAAAAAAAAAAAAAAAAAAAAAAAAAAAAAAAAAAAAAAAAAAAAAAAAAAAAAAAAAAAAAAAAAAAAAAAAAAAAAAAAAAAAAAAAAAAAAAAAAAAAAAAAAAAAAAAAAAAAAAAAAAAAAAAAAAAAAAAAAAAAAAAAAAAAAAAAAAAAAAAAAAAAAAAAAAAAAAAAAAAAAAAAAAAAAAAAAAAAAAAAAAAAAAAAAAAAAAAAAAATTTTTTTTTTTTTTTTTTTTTTTTTTTTTTTTTTTTTTTTTTTTTTTTTTTTTTTTTTTTTTTTTTTTTTTTTTTTTTTTTTTTTTTTTTTTTTTTTTTTTTTTTTTTTTTTTTTTTTTTTTTTTTTTTTTTTTTTTTTTTTTTTTTTTTTTTTTTTTTTTTTTTTTTTTTTTTTTTTTTTTTTTTTTTTTTTTTTTTTTTTTTTTTTTTTTTTTTTTTTTTTTTTTTTTTTTTTTTTTTTTTTTTTTTTTTTTTTTTTTTTTTTTTTTTTTTTTTTTTTTTTTTTTTTTTTTTTTTTTTTTTTTTTTTTTTTTTTTTTTTTTTTTTTTTTTTTTTTTTTTTTTTTTTTTTTTTTTTTTTTTTTTTTTTTTTTTTTTTTTTTTTTTTTTTTTTTTTTTTTTTTTTTTTTTTTTTTTTTTTTTTTTTTTTTTTTTTTTTTTTTTTTTTTTTTTTTTTTTTTTTTTTTTTTTTTTTTTTTTTTTTTTTTTTTTTTTTTTTTTTTTTTTTTTTTTTTTTTTTTTTTTTTTTTTTTTTTTTTTTTTTTTTTTTTTTTTTTTTTTTTTTTTTTTTTTTTTTTTTTTTTTTTTTTTTTTTTTTTTTTTTTTTTTTTTTTTTTTTTTTTTTTTTTTTTTTTTTTTTTTTTTTTTTTTTTTTTTTTAAACAAAACAGCACGTTTTTTAGGGTTCATTCTGCGTTTTAACGCGTAAAACGCAAAAAAGACGAAATTTTAATTATTCGTTTTATTTTTTTTTTGCGTCTTTTGAACGATTTCAACGATCTAAAAGCGAAAATTTATTTTGCAAAACAGCACGTTTTTAGCTTTTTAAACTGCGTTTTAACGCGTAAAACAGCGTAAAAACGACAAATTTTTTATTATTCGTTTTTTATTAATGTTGCTTCTATTTGAACGATTTCAACGATCAAAATGCTTGAAAATGCTTATTTTAGCAAAACAGCACGTTTTTAGCTTTTTAAACTGCGTTTTAACGCGTAAAACAACATAAAACGACGAAATTTTATTATTTGTTTTTATTAATATTGCGTCTATTTGAACGATTTCAACGATCTAAAATGCTTGAAAATGCTTATTTTAGCAAAACAGCACGTTTTGAGCTTTAATCTGCCCTTTTAACGCGTAAAACAGCATAAAAAAGACGAAATTTTATTATTCGTTTTTTTAATATTGCTTCTATTTGAACGATTTCAACGATCTAAAATGCTGAAAATGCTTATTTTAGCAAAACAGCACGTTTTGAGCTTTAATCTGCGTTTTAACGCGAAAAACAGCATAAAACGACGAATTTTTTTTTTTATTCGTTTTTTTTAATATTGCGTCTATTTTAACGATTTCACGATCTAAAATGCTTGAAAATGCCTATTTAGCAAAACCCGCACGTTTTTAGCTTTAATCAACGTTTTAACGCGTAAAACCGCAAAAACGACAAATTTTATTATTCGTTTTTATTAATATTGCGTCTTTTGAACGATTTCAACGATCTAAAATGCGAAAATGCTTATTTTAGCAAACAGCCCTTTTGAGCTTTAATCTGCGTTTTAACGCGTAAACACATAAAACGACAAATTTTATTATTCGTTTTTATTAAAATTTCTTCTATTTCAACGATTTCAACGATCTAAAATGCTTGAAAATGCTTATTTTAGCAAAACAGCACGTTTGAGCTTTAATCTGCGTTTTAACGCGTAAAACAGCATAAAAAAGAAATTTTTATTATTCGTTTTTATTAATATTGCGTCTATTTGAACAAATTTTAACGATCTAAAATGCTTGAAATCTATTTTTTGCAAAACAGCACGTTTTGAGCTTTTATTCTGCGTTTTAACGCGTAAAACAACATAACAACGACAAATTTTTATTATTCGTTTTTTATTTTTTATTGTGTCTATTTGAACGATTTCAACGATCTAAAATGCTTGAAAATGCTTATTTTAGCAAAACAGCACGTTTTGAGCTTTTTAAACTGCAACGCGTAAAACAGCAAAAACGACCCAATTTTTATTATTCGTTTTTATTAATATTGCTTCTTGAACGATTTCAACGATCCAAAAAAGCTTGAAAATGCTTATTTAGCAAAACAGCACGATTTGAGGGTTTAATCTGCGTTTTAACGCGTAAAACAGCATAAAACGACGAAATTTTTAATATTCGTTTTTTATTAATATTGCGTCTATTTGAACGATTTCAACGATCTAAATTGCTTGAAAATGCTTATTTTAGGGAAAACAGTACGTTTTCAGCAATCTGCGTTTTAACGCGTAAAACACATAAAAACGACGAATTTTATTATCGTTTTATTAATATTGCTTCTATTTAAACGATTTCAACGATCTAAATGCTTGAAAATCTTATTTTAGCAAAACAGCTCGTTTTGAGCTTTAATCTGCGTTTTAACGTAAAACGCATAAAACGAGAATTTTTATTATTCGTTTTATTAATATTGCGTCTATTTTGAACGATTTCAACGATCTAAATGCTTGAAAATGCCTAACAGCAAAAACAGCACGTTTTGAGCTTAATCAGCGTTTTGCGTAAAACAGCATAAAACGACGAAATTTTATTATTCGTTTTAATTAATATTGCTACTATTTGAACGATTTAACGAATCTCAATGCTAAAACGCATTTTAAAAAACGACTTTTTAGCTTTTTTTAATATTAACTTCTATTTGAACATTTCAGACGATTTTAAAATTTGAAAATGCTTTATTTTTACATTCGTTTTGATCTTTAATCGCGTTTAACGCGTAAAACAGCATAAAAACGACGAAATTCGTTTTCGTTTTTTAATAATGCGTTTAACGCGTTGAACGATTTCAACGATACAAAATGTTTAAGCCTTATTTTAGCAAAACACGTTTGATTTCATCAAGCTTTTAACCATATTAAAAAAACGAGAATTTTATTATTCGTTTTTTAATGCGTCTATTTGAACATTTCAACTTTCTAAATCTTTTATTATTTTAGCAAAACGCACGTTTGACTTTAATGCGTTTTAACGCGTAAAAGGCAAAAGACCGGATTGTTTTATTCGTTTTTATTAATATGCATCAAAACGAGACATTTTTTAATCGATTCTAATAGCTTGAAAATGCTTTGACTTTGCAACGATCACGTTTGAAATGCTTATCTGCGTTTTAACGCAAATTCAGCTTTAAAAAGCGTAAATTTTTATTATTCGTTTATTAATATTGCGTCTATTTTGAACGATTTTACGATCTAAAATGCTTGAAATACGTTATTTAGCAAAACAGCGTTTGAAGCCTATTTCAGCTTTTAAAACGTTTAAAGCATAAAGCAACGTTTATTATATTCGATTAATTTTTTTTCGTCTATTTGAACGATTTCAACGATCTAAAATGCTTGAAAATGCTTATTTAGCAAACAGCACGTTTAATGCTTTATTTTTAGCTAAAACAGCATAAAACGACGAAATTTTATATTTTTATTAAAAAATTTCTATTTAACGATTTCAAGATCTAAAATCTTGACATGCTTATTTTAAAAACGCAGTTTTAGCAAACGCGTTTTAGCTTTAACAGCGATTAACACGAAAACAGCATAAAAATGATTAATTTTTTATATTGCTCTATTAATATGCGCATTTAACGATTTAAAATGCTTGAAAATGCTTAAGCAAAACAGCACGTTTTGAGCTTTTTCTGCGTTTTAACGCGTAAAACACATAAAAACAAAATTTTTTTATTCGTTTTTTTTTTTTCTATTTGAACATTTCAACGATCTAAAATGCTGAAAATGCTTATTTTAGCAAAACAGCACGTTTAGCTTTAACGCGTTTACGCTTAAACAGCATAACGCAAATTTCCATTATTCGCCTTTTTATTATCGTTATTTCAACGATTTCAACGAACGATTTAACACTAAAATGCTTAAAATGCTATTTAACGCATTTGGTTTAACTGGTAAAAAGCAAAAAAAGAAATTTTAAGTCGATTTTATAATTGCGTTTTTAAATTCACGTCTAAATTTAAATTTCATAAACAGTACGTTTTAGCTTTAATCGTTTTAACGCTAAAACACATAAAACGCGAATTTTTTTTATTGTTTTTTTTTATTTTTAAATTTCACGATCTAAAATGCTTGAAAATCATTTCAAAGCACGTTTGAGCTTAATCCGTTTTAACGCGTAAAAGCATAAAACGACCAATTTTTTATTTCGTTTTTATTATTGCTTCTATTTGAACGATTTCAACGATCTAAATGCTTGAAAACTTATTTAGTAAAACAGCCGATTTGAGCTTTAATCTGCGTTTTAACGCGAAACACATAAAACGACGAAATTTTATATTCGTTTTATTAATATTCGTCTATTTGAACGATTTCAACGATTAAATTGCGAAATCT
Organism: Dalotia coriaria; assembly: GCF_025399875.1. Classification (NCBI taxonomy): domain Eukaryota; kingdom Metazoa; phylum Arthropoda; class Insecta; order Coleoptera; family Staphylinidae; genus Dalotia; species Dalotia coriaria. The sequence goes on from NW_027048970.1 coordinate 6,957, forward strand.
TATTTTAAAAACGTACGTTTTCAGCT
>NW_027048971.1:0-6979 GCF_025399875.1 Dalotia coriaria
TTTTTGGGAAAAAGCATTTTAAAATTAAACGTTCTGCCAAAATAATAAAAAGAAAAATTTTCCTCGTTTTTATGGGTTTTACCAAAAAAGCAAAAAACCCCAAAACGGGGTTTTGCTAAAATGCTTTTTAAATTTTGATTTAAATTTAAATGGTTTAATAAAAACAATAAAAAAACGGTTTTATCTGTTTTAGCGTTTTAAAAAGCGTTAAAAATAAAAGTCATTTTCCAAAAAAGCATTTTTAAACATTTTAGATTTAAATCTTAAATTTTTAACCCAAAATTTAAAAAAAACGAATAAAAAAATTTTTTCGTTTAGCGTTAAAAAAAAAAAAAGCCCAAAAACCCGTTTTTGCTAAAAAAGATTTTCGCTTTTTTGATCGTTGAAATCGTTCAAAAAAACGCAAAAAAAAAAAAAACGAATAATAAAAAACCGCTTTTTATGTTGTTTACGCGTTAAAACGCAGAATTAAAAAGTGCCGTTTTTCTTTAAACATTTTCGCATTTTGATCGTTTAAATCGTTCAAATAGACGCAATATTAAAAAAACGAAAATAAAAATTTTTCCCCTTTTGCTGTTTTACCCTTAAAACGCAGATTTGCTCAAAAAACCGTTTTTGGGGGGAAAAATTAACCGCATTTTTAAGGGAAAAAAAAAATTTTGGTTTTTTTAAAAAATTTTAAAAACGCTTTTTAAAATTTTACGCGTTGGGAAAAAAGCTAAAAATGTGTTTTTCCCCGGGGTTTAAAAAGATTTAAATCGTTTAAGCTTTTTTTAAAAAAACAAAAAAAAACTCAGGCTGTTTTGCAAAAAAACAATTGCTTTAAAAAATGGGTTTTTCCAAAAAATTTTAAATTTTTAAAATTTTTGCGCCGAAATAGCAAAAATTTTAAAACGTTAAAAAAAATTCCTTTTAGTGCCACCCTTAAAAAGCAATTAAAAATAAAACCGTTTTTAAAAAGCTTTTAAGCTTTTAGCGTTAAAGTTTAAAAAACGCCAAAAAAAAAAAAGAAAAATTTAAAAATTTGTCGTTTTTAAATTTTTCGTTAAAAAAGCAAATAAAAACCCCAAAAAAACCCCGGTAAAAAAATTTTAAACTTTTTAACGCGAAAATTTTAAAAGACGCTTTTAAAAAAAAAATTTTCCCTTTTTATCGTTTTACGCTTAAAACGTAAAACCCGTTGTTTTTCTAAAAAAATTTTGCATTTTTTGGTAAATCCAAAAGAAATTTAATTTCCAATAAGAAAATTTCGTTTTTTTTTCCGTTTAAAGTGTTAAAAATAAAAAAGGGTTTTGCCAAAAAGCTTTTCAAACCCTTTTGAGGAAAACTTTTAAAAACGCTTTAAAAACAAAAAGAAAAAAAAATTTTTTTTTGTGTTTTTGGGTTAAAAAGCGAATAAAGCTCAAAAAAGTGCTGTTTTTTCTAAAAAAACATTTTAAGCATTTAGATCGTTGAAATGCAAATAGAGCAATATTTAAAAAAAACGAATAATAAAAATTTTGTCGTTTTATGCGTTTTACGCGTTAAAAAAGGAATAAAAGCTAAAAAAAGGCGTTTTTGCTAAAATAACATTTTCAAGCATTTTAGATCGTTGAAATCGTTCAACAGACGCAATATTAATAAAAAAAAAACGAATAATAAAAATTCGTCGTTTTTAGCGCTGTCGCACGCGTTAAACGCTGTTTTGCTAAAAATAGCATTTTCAAGCATTTTGCAGGATCGCTGAAATCGTTCAAATAGACGCAATATTAATAAAAACGAATAATAAAAAATTCGTCGTTTTTATGCTGTTTTACGCGTTAAAAACGAAGATTAAAGCTCAAAACGCTGTTTTGCTAAAATAAGCATTTTCAAGCATTTTAGATCGTTGAAATCGTTCAAATAGAAGCAATATTAATAAAAAACGAATAAAAATTTCGTCGTTTCTATGCTGTTTTACGCGTTAAACGCAGAATAAAGCTCAAACGTGCTGTTTGCTAAAATAAGCATTTTCAAGCATTTTAGGATCGTTGGAAATCGTTCAAATAGACGCACATTAATAAAAACGAATAATAAAAAATGTCGTCGTTTTATGTTGTTTTACGCGTTAAAACGCTACTAAAGCTCAAAAACGTGCTGTTTTGCTAAAATAAGATTTTCAAGCATTTTAGATCGTTGAAATCGTTCAAATAGGACGCAATATTAATAAAACGAATAATAAAAATCTGTCGTTTTATGTTGTTTTACGTTAAACGCAGATTAAAGCTCAAAACGTGCTGTTTGCTAAAATAAGCATTTTCAAGTATTTTAGATCGTTGAAACCGTTCAAATAGAAGCATAATAAAACGAATAATAAAAATTCGTCGTTTTATGCTGTTTACGCGTTAAAACGCAGATTAAAAGCTCGTGCGTGCTGCTGTTTTGCTAAAATAAGTGATTAAGCATTTTGTGATCGCTGAAATCGTCTAAATAGACGCAATATTAATAAAAACGAATAATAAAAATTTCGTCGTTTTGATGTTGTTTACGCGCATTAAAACGCTGATTAAAGCCTCAAAACGTGCTGTTTTGCTAAAATAAGCATTTTCAAGCATTTTAGATTGCTGAAATTGCCTCAAATAGACGTGCAATATTAATAAAAACGAATAATAAAAAAATCTGTCGTTTTATGTTGTTTTACGCGTTAAAACGCAGATTAAATCTCAAAACGTGCTGTTTTGCTAAAATAAGCATTTTCAAGCATTTTAGATCGTTGAAATCGTTCAACAGAAGCACATTAATAAAAAAACGAATAATAAAAATTGTCGTTTTATGCTGTTTTACGCGTTATAACGCAGATTAAAAGCCTGCACCGCTGTTTTGCTAAAGCATTACATTTGATCCTTGAATCGTTCAAATAGACGCAATATTAATAAAAACGAATAATAAAAATTCGTCGTTTTTATGCTGTTTTACGCGTTAAACGCAGATTACAGCTCAAACGTGCTGTTTTGCTAAAATAAGCATTTTCAAGACGATCGTTGAAATCGTTCAAATAGAAGCAATATTAATAAAAACGAATAATAAAAAATTTTGTCGTTTTTATGTGCTGTTTTACGTTAAAACGCAATCAGCCTCAAAACGTGCTGTTTTGCTAAATAAGTACTTTCAAGCATTTAGATCGCTGGAATCGTTCAACGACGCAATATTAATTAAAAACGAATAATAAAATTCCTGTCGTTTTTATGTTGTTTTACGCGTTAAAACGCAGATTAAAAGCTCAAAAACGTGCTGTTTTGCTAAAATAATCATTTTCAAGCATTTTAGATCGTTGAAATCGTTCAAATAGAAGCAATATTAATAAAACGAATAATAAAAAATTCGTCGTTTTTATGCTGTTTTACGCGTTAAAACGTGAGATTAAAAGCTCAAAACGTGCTGTTTTGCTAAAATAAGCATTTTCAAGCATTTTAGATCGTTGAAATCGGTTCAAATAGGACGCAATATTAATAAAAAAAACGAATAATAAAAATCTGCCGTTTTATAGTTTTTTACGTTAAAACGCAGATTAAGCTCAAAACGTGTTGTTTTGCTAAAATACATTTCAAGACGTGATCGTTGAAATCGTTCAAATAGACGCACAAAAAATAAAAAATTAACAAAAATTCTGTCGTTTTATGCTGTTTTACGCGTTAAACGCAGAGTAAAGCTCAAAACGTGCTGTTTGCTAAAAATAAGCATTTTCGCGACGGACCGTTGAAATTCGTTCAAATAGAAGTTATTGATAATAAAACGAATAATAAAAATTCGTCGTTTTATGCTGTTTTACGTTAAAACGCAAATTGCTTAAAACGTGCTGTTTTGCTAAATAAGCATTTTCAAGCATTTTAGATCGTTGAAATCACCAATAGACCTAATATTAATAAAACGAATAAAAATTCGTCGTTTTATGCTGTTTTACGCGTTAAACGCAGATTAAAGCTCAAACGTGCGTTTTTGCTGTTAAAGTACTTTTCAAAGCATTTTAGATCGCTAAACCGTTCAAATAGACGCAATATTAATAAAAACGAATACAAAATTTCGTCGTTTTATGCTGTTTTACGCGTTAAAACGCGTAGAATAAAGCTCAAAACGTGCTGTTTTGCTCAAATAAGCATTTTCGCCATTTTAGATCGTTGAAATCGTTCAAATAGAAGTTACCATTAATAAAAACGAATAACAGAAAATTCGTCGTTTTTATGCTGTTTTACGCGTTAAAACGTGCGGTGATTAAAGCTCAAAAGGGCTGTTTTGGCAAAATGGGCATTTTCAAGCATTTTAGATCGCTGAAATCGTTCAAATAGACGCAATATTAATAAAACGAATAATAAAAAATCTGTCGTTTTATGCTGTTTTACGCGTTAAAACGCAGATTAAAAGCTCAAAACGTGCTGTTTTGCAAAAATAAGCATTTTCAAGCATTTTAGATCGTTGAAATCGTTCAAATAGAAGCAATATTAATAAAAACGAATAACAAAAAATTCGTCGTTTTATGCTGCCACGCGTTAAAACGCAGATTAAAGCTCAAACGTGCTGTTTTACTAAAATAAGCATTTTCAAGCATTTTAGATCGTTGAAATCGTTCAAATAGAAGCAATATTAATAAAAAAAACGAATAATAAAATTGTCGTTTTTATGCTGTTTTACGCGTTAAAAACGCGATTAAAGCTCAAAACGCTGTTTTGCTAAAATAAGCATTTCTGCCATTTTAGACGTACAAACCGTTCAAATGGACGCAATATTAATGGGGCAAAAACGAATAATAAAAAATTTCGTCGTTTTATGCTGTTTACGCGTTAAAACGCGAAAAGCTCAAAACGTGCTATTAAAATAAGCAATTTCAAGCATTATAGATCGTTGGAAATCGTTCAAATAGAAGCACATTAATATAAAACGAATAATAAAAATTCGTCGTTTTTATGCTGTTTACGTCAAAACGCAGATTAAAGCTCGCAAACGTGCTGTTTTGCTAAAATAAGCATTTTCTCAAGCATTTTAGATCGTTGAAATCGTTCAAATAGACGCAATAAAAATATAAAACGAATACCGGTGTACCTGGTCGTTTTTATGCTGCTCTACGTTAAAACGCAGAATAAAGCCTGCAAACGTGCTGTTTTGCTAAAATAAGCATTTTCAAGCATTTTAGATCGTTGAAATCGTTCAAATAGAAGCAATATTAATAAAAACGAATAATAGTAACGGTTTTTATGCTGTTTTACGCGTTAAACGCGATTAAAGCTCAAAACGCTGGTTTTTACTAAAATAAGCATTTTCAAGCATTTTAGATCGTTGAAATCGTTCAAATAGAAGCTAATATTAATAAAAAACGAATAATAAAAAATTCGTCGTTTTTATGCTGTTTTCGCGTTAAAAACGCAGATTAAAGCTCAAACGTGCTGTTTTGCTAAAATAAGCATTTCGCTACTCTTTTAGATCGTTGAAATCGTTCAAAATGGACGCAATATTAATAAAAAACGAATAATAAAAATTTCGTCGTTTTATGTTGTTTTACGTTGGGCTAAAACGCAGATTAAAAGCTCAAAAACGTGCTGTTTTGCTAAAATAAGCATTTTCAAGCATTTTAGATCGTTAAAATCGTTCAAATAGAAGCAATATTAATAAAAAACGAATAATAAAAAATTGCCGCTTTTATGTTGTTTTACGCGTTAAAACGCAGATTAAAAGCTCAAACGTGCTGTTTTGCTAAAATTAGCATTTTCAAGCATTTTAGGATCGTTGAAATCGTTCAAATAGACGCACAAAATAAAAAACGAATAATAAAATTTCTGTCGTTTTATGCTGTTTTACGCGTTAAAACGCAGAATAAAGCTCAAAACGGCTAAAATAAGCATTTTCAAGCATTTAGATCGTTGAAATCGTTCAAATAGACGCAATATAATAAAAACGAATAATAAAAATTTCGTCGTTTTTATGCTGTTTTACGCGTTAAAACGCAGATTAAAGCTCAAAACGTGCTGTTTTGCTAAAATAAGCATTTTCAAGCATTTTAGATCGTTGAAATCGTTCAAATAGACGCAATAAAATAAAAACGAATAATAAAAATTTCGTCGTTTTTATGCTGTTTTACGCGTTAAAACGCAGAATAAAGCTCAAACGTGCTGTTTTGCTAAAATAAGCATTTTCAAGCATTTTAGATCGTTGAAATCGTTCAAATAGACGCAATATTAATAAAAACGAATAATAAAAATTTCGTCGTTTTTATGCTGTTTTACGCGTTAAAACGCAGATTAAAGCTCAAAACGTGCTGTTTTGCTAAAATAAGCATTTTCAAGCATTTTAGATCGTTGAAATCGTTCAAAAGAAGCAATATTAAAAAAACGAATAATAAAATTCGTCGTTTTTACTGTTTTACCGTTAAACGCAGATTAAATAAAACGTCTGTTTTGCTAAAAAAGCATTTTCAAATTTTAGATCGTTGAAATCGTTCAAATAGACGCAATAATAAAACGAATAATAAAATTCGTCGTATGCTGTTTTACGCGTTAAAACGCAGATAAACTCAAAACGTGCGTTTTGTAAAATAGCATTTTCAGCTTTGATGTTGAAATCGTTCAAATAGACGCAATTAAAACGAATAAAAATTTCGTGTTTTTATGCTGTTTTACGCGTTAAACGCGATAAAGCTCGTGGCAAGATTTTAAATTTTTCGTAATCGTAATAAATTTAAAACGATAATAAAATTCTGTTTTTGCGTTTACGCGAAACGCGTTAAAGCAAAGGGGAAAATAAGCATTTCAAGCATTTTAGATCGTTGAAATCGTTCAATAAGCAATATTAATAAAAACGAAATAAAAATTCGTCGTTTTATGCTGTTTTGCAAACGCAAAAATCAAAAAGTGCTGTTTTGCTAAAATAAGCATTTTCAAGCATTTTAGATCGTTGAAATCGTTCAATAGACGCAATAAAATAAAAACGAATAATAAAATTTCCGTTTCGTTTTTAACTGCTGTTTTTTTAAAAG
>NW_027048972.1:0-6953 GCF_025399875.1 Dalotia coriaria
AACGGGTTTTAATTCGTTTTTTAAGCTAAAAACATAAAAAACAAAAATTTTTTTTTTTTTTTTTTTTTTTTATTTGCTTATTTGAACGGTTTTCAACGATCTAAAAATGCTTGAAAATGCTTATTTTGAAAACGCACGTTTTTATTAATCTGCGTTTAACGCGTAAAACCATAAAACGGTAAATTTTTATTATTCGTTTTTTATTAATATTGTGTCTATTTGAACGGTTCAACGATCTAAAAAAGCTTGAAAATGCTTATTTTAGCAAAACGACGTTTTGAGCTTTAATCTGCGTTTTAACGCGTAAAACAACATAAAACGAGAATTTTTTTTTATTCGTTTTATTTTATTGCCGTCTTTGGGCGATTTCAACGATCTAAAATGCTTGAAAATGCTTATTTTAGCAAAACAAATATTTTTAATCTGCGTTTTTAAAGCGTAAAACAGCATAAAACGACGTATTTATTATTCGTTTTTATTAATAAATTGCTTTCTATTTAACGATTTCAAACGATCTAAAATGCTTGAAAATGCTTTTAGCAAAACAGCACGTTTTGAGCTTTAATCTGCGTTTAACGTAAAACAGCATAAAAAGACGAATTTTATTTTTTCGTTTTTTATTAATTTGCGTCTATTTGAACGTTTCAACGATCCTAAAAAGCTTGAAAATGCTTATTTTAGCAAAACGCCCTTTTAGCTTTAATCTGCGTTTTAACGCGTAAAAAGCATAAAACGACGAATTTTTTTTTATTCGTTTTTTTATTAATATTGCTTCTATTTGAACGATTTCAACGATCTAAAATGCTTGAAAATGCTTATTTTAGCAAAACAACGTTTTGAGCTTTAATCTGCGTTTTAACGCGTAAAACAGCATAAAAAAGACTAATTTTTATTATTCGTTTTTATTAATTTCTTCTATTTGCCCTTTCAACGATCTAAAATGCTTGAAATCTTATTTTCAAAACAGCACGTTTTGAGCTTTTAATCTGCGTTTTAACGCGTAAAACAGCATAAAACGACGAAAATTTTTTTTATTCGTTTTTTTTTAATTGCGTCTATTTGAACCATTTCAACGATCTAAATTGAAATGCTTATTTTAGCAAAACAGCACGTTTTGAGGTTTAATCTGCGTTTTAACGCGTAAAACAGCATAAAAACGACGAATTTTTCTTATTCGTTTTTATTTATTGCTTCTATTTGAACGATTTAACGATCTAAAATGCTTGAAAATGCTTATTTTAGCAAAAAAGCCGTTTTGAGCTTTAATCTGCGTTTTAAGCGTAAAACAGCATAAAACGACAAATTTTATTATTTCGTTTTTTTTATTTTTTTTGCGTCTATTTGAACGATTTTTAACGATCTAAAATGCTTGAAAATGCTTATTTTAACAAAACAGCCTTTTGAGCTTTTCTGCGTTTTAACGCGTAAAACAGCATAAAAACGACGAAAATTTTTTTATTCTTTTATTAATATTTCGTCTATTTGAACGATTTCAACGATCTAAAATGCTTGAAATGATTATTTAGCAAAACAGCACGTTTAGCTTTTAATCTGCGTTTTTAACGCGTAAAACAGCATAAAACGACGAATTTTTATTATTCGTTTTTATTAAATTGCTTCTATTTGAACGATTTCAACGATCTAAAATGCTTGAAAATGCTTATTTAGCAAAACAGCACGTTTGAGCTTTATTCTGCGTTTTTAAGCGTAAAACACATAAAACGACGAAATTTTTTATTTGGTTTTTTAATGCTTTTATTTGAACCATTTTAACGATCTAAAATGCTTGAAAATGCTTATTTTAGAAATAGCACGTTTTGAGCTTTAATCTGCGTTTTTAAAGCGTAAACAGATAAAACGACGAATTTTTATTATTCGTTTTTATTTTTCTTTTATTTGAACGATTTCAACGATCAAAATGCTTGAAATGTTATTTTAGCAAAAAAACGTTTTTAGCTTTTTAAACCGTTTTTTAAAGCGTAAAATTAAAAAACGACGAATTTTTTTTTTTCGTTTTTTTTTAATTTGCCTATTTGAACGATTTAACGATCTAAAATGCGAAAATGCTTATTTTAGCAAAACAGCAGTTTTTGGGTTTAATCTGGTTTTAACGCGTAAAACACATAAAAACGACAAATTTTTTTTATTCGTTTTTATTAATATTTTCTATTTAAACGATTTCAACGATCTAAAATGCTTGAAAATGCTTATTTTAGCAAAACAGCACGTTTTTTTAGTTTTTAAACTGCGTTTTTAAAGCGGGAAAAAAACAAAAATGCAAAAATTTTTTTTATTCGTTTTTTTTAATATTTTTTCATTTGGGAAAGTTTCAAAGATCTAAAAAAGCCCTTTAAAAAGCTTATTTTAGCAAAACAGCCGTTTTGAGCTTTAATCTGCGTTTTAACGCGTTAAAAAAGCATAAAACGACGAAATTTTTGGGTTCGTTTTTATTAATATTGCGTCTATTTGGGGGCGATTTTCAACGATCCTTTAAAAAGCCGGAAAAAAGCCCTTTTTTTAGCCAAAAAAGCACGTTGTGAGTTTTAAAACAGCGTTTTAAACCCTAAAACCCCCATAAAAACGACCAAATAAATTTTTTATTTTGGGGTTTTTTTTAAAAACGGTCCCATTTTTAAGGATTTCCCAAAGATCTAAAATGCTTGAAAAAGCTTATTTTAGCAAAAAAAGCAACGTTTTGAGTTTTTCAACCGCGTTTTAACGGGGTAAAAAAAGCATAAAAACGACCAAAATTTTTTTTTTTAAAATTTTTTTTTTTAATATTGCTTCTATTTGAACGATTTCAACGATCTAAATGCTTGAAATGCTTATTTTAAAACAGCAATTTTTAGGGTTTAATCTGCTTTAACGCGTAAAACAGCATAAAAGACAAATTTAAATTTTTCGTTTTTTTTAATAAATTGGGGTCCCATTTTTTAAAAGTTTCAACGATCAAAAGTTTTTATAATGCTTTTTTTTAAAACAAAAAAGCACGTTTTTGGGGTTTATTCCCGCGTTTTAACGCGTAAAAAAAGGGATAAAAAAAAGACGGGGGTTTTTATTATTCGTTTTTTTTTTTTTTGCGTCTATTTGAACGATTTCAACGATCTAAAATGCTTGAAAATGCTCATTTTTTGGGAAAACAGCACGTTTTTACTTTAACTGCGTTTTAACGCGTAAAACAGCATAAAAACACGAATTTTTATTATTCGTTTTTATTAATATTTTTCTATTTGAACGGGTTTCAACGATCTAAAATGCTTGAAAAAAGCTTATTTTAGCAAAACAGCACGTTTTTTGGTTTTTAAACTGCGTTTTTTAAAGGGGTAAAAACATAAAAAAGACGAAATTTTTATTATTCGTTTTTTTAATATTGTTTTTATTTGAATGATTTCAACGGGTCTAAAATGCTTTTAAAAAAACTTTAAGGCCAAAACCCGCACGTTTGGGGCTGTAAACTGCGTTTTTTAAAGCGTAAAAAAAGCATAAAACGGCGAATTTTTTTTATTCGTTTTTTTTAATATTGCGTCTTTTGAACGATTTCCCAAAGATCTAAAATGCTTGAAAATGCTTATTTTAGCAAAACAGGGACGTTTTTAGCTTTATTCTGCGTTTTAACGCGTTCGAAAAAAAACGACGAAATTTTTTATTATTCGTTTTTTTTTTTTTGCGTCTATTTGGGAAAAATTTCCCAAAGATCTAAAATGCTTGAAAATCTTATTTTTGGGAAAACAGCACGTTTTGAGCTTTATTCTGCGTTTTAACGCGTAAAACAGCATAAAAAAACAAATTTTATTATTCGTTTTTTTTAATATTGCGTCTTTTGAACATTTAAAAGATCTAAAAAAGCTTGAAAATGCTTTTTTTTTAGCAAAAAAGAAGTTTTTAGTTTTTAAACAGGGGTTTTTAAAAGGTAAAACAGCCCTAAAAAAGACGAAATTTTATTATTCGTTTTTATTAATATTGCGTCTATTTTTAACGGTTTCAACGATCTAAAATGCTTTGAAAATGCTTATTTTAGCAAAACAGCACGTTTTGAGCTTTTTTTCTGCGTTTTTCCCCGTAAAACAGCATAAAACGACGAAATTTTTTTTTATTCGTTTTTTTTTTTTATTTTCGTCTATTTGAACAATTTCAAGGATCTAAATGTTTTTAAAATGCTTTTTTTTAGCAAAACAGCCCTTTTTAGCTTTAATCTGCGTTTCAACGCGTAAAACAGAATAAAAAAGACGAATTTTTTTTTATTCGTTTTTATTAATTGCGTCTATTTGAACGATTTCAACGATCTAAAATGCTTGAAAATGCTTATTTTAGCAAAAGCAGCACGTTTTGAGCTTTAATCTGCGTTTAACGCGTAAAACAACATAAAACCACGAAATTTTTATTATTCGTTTTATTAATATTGCTTCTATTTGAACGATTTCAACGAACTAAAATGCTTGAAAATGCTTATTTAAACAAAACAGCACGTTTTGAGCTTTTAATCTGCGTTTTAACGCGTAAAACAACATAAAAAAGACGAATTTTATTATTCGTTTTTTTATTAATATTGCTCTATTTGAACGATTTCAACGATCTAAAATGCGAAAAAGATTATTTTTAGCAAAACAGCACGTTTTGAGTTTTAATCGCGTTTTAACGCGTAAAACAGCATAAAACGACGAATTTTTATTATTTGTTTTTATTAATGTGCTTCTATTTGAACGATTTCAACGATCTAAAATGCTTGAAAATGCTTATTTTAGCAAAACCGCACGTTTTGAGCTTTAATCGCGTTTAACGCGTAAAACGCATAAAAACGACGAAATTTTTATTATCGTTTTTATTAATATTGCGTCTATTTGAACGATTTCAACGATCCCAAAAAGCTTGAAAATGCTTATTTTAACAAAACAGCCCGTTTTGAGCTTAAATCTGCGTTTTAACGCGTAAAAAGCATAAAACGACGATTTTTATTATTCGTTTTTATTAATATTGCTTCTATTTGAACGATTTCAACGATCTAAAATGCTTGAAAATGCTTATTTTAGCAAAAACAGCGTTTTGAGCTGTAATCTGCGTTTTAACGCGTAAAACAGCATAAAAACGACGAATTTTTTATTATTCGTTTTTATTAATATTGCGTCTATTTGAACGATTTCAACGATCTAAAAATGCTTGAAAATGCTTATTTTAGCAAAACAGACGTTTTGAGCTTTATCTGCGTTTTAACGTAAAACAGCATAAAACGACGAAGTTTTTATTATTCGTTTTTATTTATTGCGTCTATTTGAACAATTTCAACGATCTAAAATGCTTGAAAATGCTTATTTTAGCAAAACAACACGTTTTGAGCTTTATTCTGCGTTTTAACGCGTAAAACAGCATAAAACGACGAAATTTTATTATTCGTTTTTATTAATATTGCGTCTATTTGAACGATTTCAACGATCTAAAATGCTGAAAATGCTTATTTTAGCAAAACAGCCGTTTTGAGCTTTAATCGCGTTTTAACGCGTAAAACAGCATAAAACGACGATTCTTTTTTATTCGTTTTTATTAATATTACTTATTTGAACGATTTCAACGATCTAAAAATGCTTGAAAATGCTTATTTTTGCAAAACAGCACGTTTTGAACTTTAATCTGCGTTTTAACCGTAAAACAGCAAAAACGATAAAATTTTTATTATTCGTTTATTAATATTGCGTCTATTTGAACGATTTCAACGATCTAAAAAGCTGAAAATCTTATTTTAGCAAAACAGCACGTTTTGAGCAATCTGCGTTTTTAAAGCGTAAAACAGCATAAAACGACGAATTTTTATTATTGTTTTTATTATATTGCGTCTATTTGAACGATTTCACGATCTAAAATGCTTGAAAAAGCTTATTTTAAACAAAGCAGCACGTTTTGAGCTTTAATCTGCGTTTAACGCGGGAAACAGCATAAAAAAGACGAAATTTTATTATTCTTTTTTATTAATATTGGGTTCATTTGAACGATTTCAACGAACTAAAATGCTGAAAATGCTTATTTTAGCAAAACAGCCCGTTTTGAGCTTTTAATCTGCGTTTTTAACGCGTAAAACAAACATAAAACGACGAAAATTTTTTTTTATTCGTTTTTTTTAATATTGCGTCTATTTGAACGATTTCAACGATCTAAAATGCTTGAAATGATTATTTAGCAAAACCCGCGTTTTTAATTTTAATCTGCGTTTTAACGCGTAAAACATAATAAAACGACGAATTTTTTTTATTTGTTTTTTTAATATTGCTTCTATTTGAACGATTTCAACGATCCAAAATGCGAAAAGTATTTTAAAAACAGCACGTTTTGAGGGTTTAATCTGCGTTTTTAAAGCGTAAAACAGCATAAAACGACGAATTTTTATTATTCGTTTTTATTAATATTGCTTCTATTTGAACGTTTCAACGATCTAAAATGCTTGAAAATGCTTATTTTAGCAAAACAGCACGTTTTGAGCTTTAATCTGCCCTTTTTAAAGCGTAAAACAGCATAAAACGACGAATTTTTTATTATTCGTTTTTATTAATATTCTCCTATTTGAACGATTTCAACGATCTAAAATGCGAAAATGATTATTTTGCAAAACAGCAGTTTTGAGCTTTAATCTGCGTTTTAACGCGTAAAACAACATAAAACGACGAATTTTTATTATTCGTTTTTATTAATATTGCTTCTATTTGACGGGTTTCAACGATCTAAATGCTTGAAAATCTTATTTTAGCAAAACAGCACGTTTTTAGTTTAATCTGCGTTTTTAAAGCGTAAAACAACATAAAACGACGAAATTTTATTATTCGTTTTTATTAATATTGTGTCTATTTGAACGATTTCAACGATCTAAAATGCTTGAAAAAGCTTATTTTAAAAAACAGCACGTTTTGAGCTTTAATCTGCGTTTTAACGCGTAAAACAGCATAAAAACGACAATTTTTTTTTTTTTTTTT
>NW_027048973.1:0-6951 GCF_025399875.1 Dalotia coriaria
AAGGACGAAATTTTTTTTCGTTTTTTTTAAAATTGCGTCTATTTGAACGATTTCAACGATCTAAAATGCTTGAAAATGCATATTTTAGCAAAACAGCACGTTTTGAGCTTTATTCTGCGTTTTAACGCGTAAAACAGCATAAAACGACGAAATTTTTATTATTCGTTTTTATTTTTATTGCGTCTATTTGAACGATTTCAACGATAAAATGCTTGAAAATGCTTATTTTAGCAAAACAGCACGTTTTGAGCTTTATTCTGCGTTTTAACGCGTAAAACAGCATAAAAAAGACGAAATTTTATTATTCGTTTTATTTTTATTGCGTCTATTTGAACGATTTCAACTATCTAAAATGCTTGAAAATGCTTATTTTAGCAAAACAGCACGTTTTGAGCTTTAATCTGCGTTTTAACGCGTAAAACAACAAAATGACGAATTTTTATTATTCGTTTTTATTAATATTGCTTCTATTTAAACGATTTCAACGATCTAAAATGCTTGAAAATGCTTATTTTAGCAAAACAGCACGTTTTGAGCTTTATTCTGCGTTTTAACGCGTAAAACAGCATAAAAAAGACGAAATTTTTATTATTCGTTTTTATTTTTATTGCGTCTATTTGAACGATTTCAACGATCTAAAATGCTTGAAAATGCTTATTTTAGCAAAACAGCACGTTTTGAGCTTTAATCTGCGTTTTAACGCGTAAAACAGCATAAAATGACGAATTTTTATTATCCGTTTTTATTAATATTGCTTCTATTTAAACGATTTCAACGATCTAAAATGCTTGAAAATGCTTATTTTAGCAAAACAGCACGTTTGAGCTTTAATCTGCGTTTTTACGCGTAAAGCAGCATAAAAACGACAAAATTTTTTTTATTCGGTTTAATCTGCGTTTTAATACGCTAAAACAGATTAAAAGTACGATTTTTTGATATTCGTTTTTTAAATAATTGCGTCTTTTGAACGTTTCACGATTCTAAAATGCTTGAAAAGCTATTAAAGAAAATTTAATTTTGATTTTAATCTTGCTTCTAATCGCGTAATCAACGACTAAAATGAATTTTTTATTATTCGTTTTTTATTAATATTGCTTCTTTTAAACGATTTAACGATCTAAGCGTAAAACAGCTTAATACAGCAAAACAGCACGTTTTGAGCTTTTAATCTGCGTTTTTAACGCGTAAAACAGCATAAACAAATGTTGAAATCTTTTTTTAATATCTTCTATTCGATAATTTCTTTTACGCTAAAAGCTAAAATGCTTAATTTTCAAAACAGCACGTTTTTTTATTCTGCTTTTAACGCTAAACGACTAAAACTTGAATTTTTTATTTTTTTTTATTAATATTGCGTTCTGAGCTTTTACGTTTAACGTAAAACAGCTAAAAGCATTTTACAATCGCTTTTGAGCTTTTGCTTGACGTTTACGCTAAAAGCTGAAAAGCATATTTTGATTATTCGTTTTTATTAATATCGCTTTTGAACGATTTCAACGATAAAAGCTGGAAAATTGTTATTTTTAAATAAGCACGTTTTGACTTTTTCGCGTTTTAACGTAAAACAGCATGAAAAGCAAATTTTTATTACGTTTTGTTTAATTGTTTTAGCGTCATTTAACGATTTCAACGATTAAAATCGAAAATTTTTTTAAAAACAGCTTTGAGTTTAATCGCTTAACGCGTAAAAGCTATTTAAAAACGCACGAATTTTGTATTATTCGTTTTAAATATATTCTATTGAAATTTCAACGTCTAAAATTCTTTAAAATGCTTATTTTGCAAAACGTTTCAAATTTAAATTTAACTGCGTTTTAGCGTAAAACATAAATTGAATTTTTATTATCGTTTTACTAAAAATTGCTTCTATTTAAACGATTTCAACGATTGAAATGCTTGTAAATATGCTTATTTTAGCAACGTAACGACGTTTGAGCTTTAATCTGCGTTTTTAACGCGTAAAACAGCATTAAACGTTATTTTTTTAATTCGGTTTATTAATATTAAACTATTTGAACGATTTCACGATTCTAAAATCTTAAAATGCTTATTTTAGAAACAGCACGTTTTGAGCTTTATATGCGTTTTTAAGCGTAAAACAGCTTTATTACGAATATTTATTATTCGTATATTATAATGCGTCAATTTTAAAATTTTCATTATAAAATGCTTGAAAATGCTTATTTCAACAAAAACGTTTGAAAGCTTTTTTTAAACCACTTTTGGCTAAAACAGCTTAAAACGACAAAATTTAATTCGATTTTTATTTTTCGTTTTTGATATTTGCTGATCTAAACGCTTTGAAAATGCTTAATTTGAAAAGCTACGTTTGAGCTTAATCTGCGTTTAGCTAAATCTATCATAAAGACGCGAATTTTTATTATTCGTTTTTATTAATATTGCTTCTTTTGACGATTTCAACGATCTAAAATGTTTGAAAATGCTTATTTTAGCAAAACAGCACGTTTTGAGCTTTAATCTGCGTTTTTAACGCGTAAAACAGCATAAAAATGACGAATTTTTATTATTCGTTTTTATTAATATTGCTTCTATTTAAACGATTTCAACGATCTAAAATGCTTTGAAAATGCTTATTTTAGCAAAACAGCACGTTTTGAGCTTTAATCTGCGTTTTAACGCGTAAAACAGCATAAAACGACGAAATTTTTATTATTCGTTTTATTAATGTAGCTTCTAATTGAACGATTTCAACGATCTAAAAATGTTTGAAAATCGCTTAGTTTTAGCAAAACAGCGACGTTTGAGCTTTTAATCTGCGTTTTTTACGCGTAAAACAGACATAAAAAGCAGAAAATTTTATTTGTGGATAAGGGAAAGTTAAGTAAACACTTACTGTACGCTATACCCTCACAATATCGCCAAAACGATATTTTTACTAAACCATTGCAAGTCAATGCAAAGTATTTGTCAAGCCTGATGTGGATAGCTATTTCGACCATTAGAGGTCTCATCAGCACACCTACTGGCTTGACAAATACTGCATTGACCTGCCATGAACTTATATACAACTGGCTTATTATTCAAGACGCGAAGTATTGTCAGCTCCACCTAACGGTGGAGACTGAAGTTAGCTCAAGCAAGCATAAGATTGAAATACAATGGTAGGTAGTACGGAGGGTGAGTATAAGCTGAGTAAAGTTAAGTAAACACTTATGTACGCTATACCCTCACAATATCGCCAAAACGATATTTTACTAAACCATTACCAAGTCAATGCAAGTATTTGTCAAACCTGATGTGGATAAGCTATTTCGACCATTAGAGGTCTCATCAGCACACCTACTGGCTTGACAAATACTGCATTGACTTCCATAATATATACAACTGGCTTATTATTCAAGACGCAGAAGTATTGTCAGCTCCACCTAACGGTGGAGACTGAAGTTAGCTCAAGCAAGCATAAGATTGAAATACAATGGTAGGTAGTACGAGGAGGGTGAGTATAAGCTGAGTAAAGTTAAGTAAACACACTGTCGCTATACCCTCACATATCGCCAAAACGATATTTTACTAAACCAAGGCAGGTCAATGCAGTATTTGTCAAGCCAGTAGGTGTGCTGATGGGACCTCTAATGGTCGAAATAGCTATCCACATCAGGCTTGACATACTTGCATTGACTTGCAATGGTTTATAAAAA
This sequence comes from Dalotia coriaria, assembly GCF_025399875.1. NCBI lineage: Eukaryota > Metazoa > Arthropoda > Insecta > Coleoptera > Staphylinidae > Dalotia > Dalotia coriaria. The sequence continues at coordinate 3,660 of NW_027048973.1, forward strand.
TCGTTTTAACGATATTTAGCGACATGGTTCCAACTTTCCCTTTTATCCCTCCAACCTTTTATTTTAATCTTCCGAGCTAACTTGTCCACCCTGGAGTGAATACTTCTGCGTCGCGAAATAAGCCGTTGTAAAGCCATGGCAGTCAAAACTATTTTGTCAAGCCGGTGGGTGAAATCGAAAGACTTTTCCACATCGAGCGACAAATACTGCATTGACTGCAATTTAAGTAAATTCGTTTTCTATTGTGGGATAACGTTACGGTAAATGTTTGCAACCCGGCACTCCTAAAATACCTTCAAAATTTTTTTCGTTTTTATTAATTTGCGTCTATTTGAACGATTTCAACGTCTAACATGCTTGAAAATGCTTATTTTTAGCAAAACAGCACGTTTTGAGGGTTTATTCTGCGTTTTTTAAAGCGTAAACAGCATAAAACGACGGGGAAATTTTTATTATTCGTTTTTTTTTTTTTGCGTCTATTTGAACGTTTCAACGATCTAAAATGCGAAAATGCTTATTTTAGCAAAACAGCACGTTTTGAGCTTTTAATCTGCGTTTTTACGCGTAAAACAGCATAAAACGACAAAATTTTTATTATTCGTTTTTATTAATATTGCTTTATTTAACGTTTCAACGATCTAAAATGCTTGAAAATGCTTATTTTTTGCAAACAGCACGTTTTGAGCTTTAATCTGCGTTTTAACGCGTAAAAAAGCATAAAACGACGAAATTTTTATTATTCGTTTTTATTTTTTGCGTCTATTTGAACGATTTCAACGATCTAAAATGCTTGAAAATGCTTATTTTTGCAAAACAGCACGTTTGAGCTTTAATCTGCGTTTTAACGCGTAAAACATCTAAAAGACGACGAATTTTTTTTTATTCGTTTTTTATTAATATTGCTTCTATTTGAACGTTTCAACGATCAAAAAAGCGAAAATGCTTATTTTAGCAAAACAGCACGTTTTGAGCTTAATCTGCGTTTTAACGCGTAAAACAGCATAAAAATGACGAATTTTTTTTTGTTTTTTATTAATATTGCTTCTATTTAAACGATTTCAACGATCTAAAATGCTTGAAAATGCTTATTTTAGCAAAACAGCACGTTTTGAGCTTTAATCTGCGTTTTAACGCGTAAAACAACATAAAAAAGACGAAATTTTTATTATTCGTTTTTTATTAATTTGCTTCTATTTGAACGATTTCAACGATCTAAAATGTTTGAAAATGCTTATTTTAGCAAAACACCCGTTTTGAGCTTTAATCTGCGTTTTTACGCGTAAAACAGCAAAAAAACGACAAAATTTTTATTTTGAGTAAAGTTAAGTAAACACTTACTGTACGCTATCCCTCACAATATCCCCAAACGATATTTTTACTAAACCATTGCAAGTAAATGCAGAGTATTTTTTCAACCTGTGGGGGATAGCTATTTCGACCTAGAGGTTCTCATCCCGCACCTCTGGCGCAAATCTGCATTGACCTACCTAACTATACAACTGGCATTATTCAAGACGCGAAGTATTGTCCACCATTTGATTTCCAATCTTTAAGCTTGCTTGAGCTAACTTCAGTCTCCACCGTTGGTGGAGCTGACAATACTTCTGCATCTTGAATAATAAGCCGGTTTTCTGCGGAAATCAATACGTATTTGTCAAGCCAGGTGTTTAAAATGAACGTCGAAAATCGCGACGCATGCAATTAAAAATTCTTTTGATGAAATTAACATAATTTACTTTAAATCATTTACCCTCTCTACCTACCTTTGGGATTTCAAAATTTTTTTATTCGTTTTTATTAATTTGCGTCTATTTGAACGATTTCCCCGATCCAAAATGCTTGAAATGCTTATTTTATGAAAACAGCACGTTTTGAGCTTTTTTTTCTGCGTTTTTAAAGCGTAAAACAGCATAAAAAAGACGAAATTTTTATTATTCGTTTTTTTATTTTTTTGCGTCTATTTGAACGATTTCAGCGATCTAAAATGCTTGAAAATGCTTATTTAGCAAAACAGCACGTTTTGGAGCTTTTTAAACTGCGTTTTTACGCGTGAAACAGCATAAAACGACAAAATTTTATTATTCGTTTTTATTAATATTGCTTTTATTTAAACGATTTCAGCGATCTAAAATGCTTGAAAATGCTTATTTTAGCAAAACAGCACGTTTTGAGCTTTAATCTGCGTTTTAACGCGTAAAACAGCATAAAAACGACGAAATTTTTTATTATTCGTTTTTTATTAATATTGCGTCTATTTGAACGATTTCAACGATCAAAAATGCTTGAAAATGCTTATTTTAGCAAAACAGCACGTTTTGAGCTTTTAATCTGCGTTTTTTAAAGCGTAAAACAGCATAAAAATGACGAATTTTTTATTATTCGTTTTTATTAATATTGCTTCTATTTAAACGATTTCAACGATCTAAAATGCTTGAAAATGCTTATTTTAGCAAAACAGCACGTTTTGAGCTTTTAATCTGCGTTTTAACGCGTAAAACAGCATAAAACGACAGAATTTTTATTATTCGTTTTTTATTAATAGCTTCTATTTGAACGATTTCAGCGATCTAAAATGCTTGAAAATGCTTATTTTAGCAAAACAGCACGTTTTTAGCTTTAATCTGCGTTTTACGCGTAAAACAGCATAAAACGACAAAATTTTTATTATTCGTTTTTATTAATATTGCGTCTATTTGAACGATTTCAACGATCTAAAATGCTTGAAAATGCTTATTTTAGCAAAACAGCACGTTTTTAGCTTTTATTCTGCGTTTTAACGCGTAAAAACAGCAAAACGACAGAAATTTTATTATTCGTTTTTATTTTTATTGCGTCTATTTGAACGATTTCAACGATCTAAAATGCTTGAAAATGCTTATTTTAGCAAAACAGCACGTTTTGAGCTTTAATCTGCGTTTTTACGCGTAAAACAGCATAAAACGACAAAATTTTATTATTCGTTTTTATTAATATTGCTTTTATTTAAACGATTTCAACGATCTAAAATGCTGAAAATGTATTTTAGCAAAACAGCACGTTTTGAGCTTTAATCTGCGTTTTAACGCGTAAAACAGCATAAAACGACGAATTTTTATTATTCGTTTTTATTAATATTGCTTCTATTTGAACGATTTCAACGATCAAAATGCTTGAAAATGCTTATTTTAGCAAAACAGCACGTTTGAGCTTTATTCTGCGTTTTCGCGTAAAACAGCATAAAAACGACGAAATTTTGTTATTCGTTTTTATTAATATTCGTCTATTTGACGATTTAACGATCAAATGCTGAAAT
>NW_027048974.1:0-6949 GCF_025399875.1 Dalotia coriaria
TTGCTTTTAAAAAATTGCTTTTCAAGCATTTTAACTTTTAAAACGTTAAATGAAAAAAATAATAAAAAAAATAATAAAAATTCGTCGTTTTATGTTTTTACGCGTTAAAAAAGCGATTGCCAAACGTGCTGTTTTTAAAATAAACAATTTCAAGCATTTTAGATCGTTGAAATCGTTAAATAGAGCAATAAAAATAAAAACGAAAAAAAAAATTCGTCGTTTTTATGCTGTTTTTCGCGTTAAAAAGGAATAAACCCAAAGTGCTGTTTTTTAAAAAAAACTTTCAACATTTTGATCGTTGAAACGTTCAAAAAACGCAATAAATAAAAAAGAATAATAAAAATTTCCGTTTTTTTGCTGTTTTTCGCGTTAAAACGCAGATTTAAAACAAATGCTGTTTTGTAAAATAAGCATTTTCAACTTTTGGGCGTTTCGTTCAAATAGAGAATATTAATAAAACGAATAATAAAAAAATTTTTTCGTTTTATGCTGTTTTACGCGTTAAAACCCGATTAAAGCCCAAAACGTGCTTTTTTTGCTAAAATAAGCATTTTCGCTTTTGATCGTTTAAATCGTTCAAATAGAAGCAATATTAAATTTAAAAAGAATAATAAAAAGTCGTTTTATGCTGTTTTACGCGTTAAAAAGCAGATTAAAACTCAAAAAGTGCTGTTTTGCTAAAAAAGCATTTTCAAATTTTGATCGTTTTTAAAACGTTCAAAAGCAAATTAATAAAAACGAATAATAAAAAATTCGCGTTTTATGCTGTTGCGTTTAAAAAGCAGAAAAACAAATTTTTTTAAAAAAAAGTTTTGCGTCGTTTTCGTTAAAAACCTAAAATAAAAACGATAATAAAAATTTCGTCGTTTTTTTTCTGTTTTAGCAAAACGCAGAAAAAAAAACTCAAAACGGGTGTTTTTCTAAATAAGCATTTTTTAAGCATTTTTGATCGTTAAATCCCTTCAAATAGACGCAAAAAAAACGAAAAATAAAAATTTCGTCGTTTTATGCTTTCCCGCGTTAAAACGCAGATTTAAACTCAAAAAAGTGCTGTTTTGCAAAATAACATTTTCAACATTTTAGATCGTTGAAATTTCCAAAGCAAATTTTAAAAATCGTTAAAAAATTCGTTTAGGTTTTCCTTAAAACGGTTTTTAAAATAAAATTTTCTTTTTGTGGGCTTTTAAAAACATTTACCCAAAAAACGTTAAAAAAAATTTAAAAAGTATTAAAAAAATTTCCTTTTATGCTGTTTTGCTTTAAAAAAGATTAAAAATAAAAAATTGTTTTTTTTAAAAAAAAGCATTTTAAAAGATTTAAATCTTTTAAAACTTTAATAAAACGAAAATAAAAACGTCGTTTTTGCTTTTTAGCTTAAAAACAATTAAAACTAAAACCCCTTTTTTAAATAAATTTTTGGGAAGAAATTTTAAAATCGTTTTAAACTTTAAAAACGAATAATAAAAATTGCGTTTTTTGCTTTTTACCTTAAAAACAATTAAAACTAAAATGGTTTTTTAAAAAAGCATTTTGATTTTAATTAAATCGTTAAAAAGACCTAAAAAATAAAACTAAAAAATTTTTTGTTTTTAAAATTTTTTGCTTAAAACCGTTAAAATAAAACGTATTTTCAAAAAAAAATTTTTGCTTTTAAAGTGTTTTTTAAAACAATTAAAAAAAAAAGAATTAAAATTTCCTTTTAGCTTTTTTGATTTGGATGAAAATAAACCCCAAAATAAATTTCGCAAAAGTGTCGTTAAAAGACCAATAAATAAAAAAAATTTAAAAAAAGCTTTTTTGCTTTTACGTTTCGTTAAAACAAAAACCGTTTTTAAAAAACAAAAGCTTTTGACGTTAAACGTTAAAAAAGTTTTTGTAAAAAAAGTTAAAAAAAGCTTTTTTTTGTGTTTACCCTTAAAGAAAATTTTAAAACGGTTTTTGAAAAAAAGTTTTACTTTAACGTTAAACGTTAAATAGAACCTTTAAAAAATAAAAAATTTTGGTTTTTTGTGTTTTACCCTTAAAAGGGAATTAAATAAAAAAGGTTTTTTAAAATGATTTTTAAACTTTTTGCGTTAAACGTTTAAAAACTTTTTCAAAATAAAAATTTCCTTTTAGTGTTTTACCCTTAAAAGCAATTAAAACTAAAATTCTTTTTTTTAAAAACTTTTCGCTTTTTTAACGTTAAACTTTAAAAAAGAAACTTTTTAAAAAAGAAAAATTTAAAAAAAAGTCGTTTTTGTTTTTTGGAAAAAAAAAAAACCAAAAAAACTGTTTTTTCTTAAGCTTTTAAAAACATTTTTTAAGTAAACGTTTGGGAAAAAAAAAAAAGAAAAATTTAAATTTTGTCGTTTTTATGCGTTTTTTAAAACGGAATAAATGGGTTTTTGCTTAAGCTTTTTAAACTTTTATGTTTAAATCGTTCAAATAAGCATTTTAAAAAGAAAAATTAAAATTTTCGTTTTATGGTTTTTTAAAAAGAATTAAACTCCTTTTCTGTTTTGCTAAAAAAGCATTTTAAGCCAAAACGTGTCTTAAATAAAACAAAATTTTAAAAAAAATTAAAAATTTGTTTTTTAAATTTTTTTTTAAAAAGGAAAAAAGCTCCTGCTGTTTTGTAAAAAAGATTTAAGCTTTTAACGGTGTTAAAAAAACCCCAAATTTAAAAAAAAACGAATAAAAAAATTTTCCCTTTTTTTTTTTTCGCGTTAAAACGTTAAAAAATAAAACGGGTTTTAAAAAAAAAACTTTTTTGTTTTGTTTAAATTTCAAATAGGGGTTTTAATAAAAGAATAATAAAAAAAAATTTTTTTTTTTTTTTAGCGTTAAAAAGCGTTAAAGCCCCGTTTTAAAAAAAAAATTTTTGCATTTTTGATCGTTTAAATCGTTCAAATAGAGCAAAAAAATAAAACGAAAAATAAAAATTTTTCGTTTTTATGCTGTTTTACCGTTAAAACGCAGAATAAACCCAAATTGCTGTTTTGTTAAAATAAGCATTTTCAAGCATTTTAGAACGTTGAAAAACGTTCAAAAGACCAAATTTAAAAAAAAGTAAAAAATTTTTTCGTTTTTTGTTTTTCGCGTTAAAAAGCAGATTCTCAAAACGTGCTGTTTTGTAAAATAAGCATTTTCGCATTTTAGATCGTTGAAATCGTTCAAATAAAACAATATTTAAAAACGAATAAAAAAATTCGTCGTTTTATGTTTTTAGCGTTTAAAAAGCAGATTAAAAAACCAAAACGGGGTTTTTTAAAAATAAAAAAATTTTAAATTTTTTAATCGGGAAAAAATTAAAAAAAACGAATAAAAAAAAACGTTTTAAAAAAAACTGTTTAGCGTTTTACGCAAAAAGCTAAAAAAGTAAAATCTTTTAAAATAAATTTTGAAAATCGTTAAATCGTTAAAAACGAATATTTAAAAAAACCCAAAAAAAAATTTTCCGTTTTGCGTTTTTTGCTTAAAACGCTTTTTAAAAAAAACTTTTTTGCAAAATAAATTTAAACTTTTTTAAAGGAAAATTTAAAAAACAATATTTAAAAAACGTTAAAATTTCGTTTTTAGCGTTTAGGTTTAAACGCGTTTGCCAAAAAGGGTTTTCAAAATGTTTAAACTTTTTAAAGGAAATTTAAAAAAAATAATAAAAACGTAAAAAAATTTTTGCGTTTTAGCGTTTTTCCTTAAAAAAGCGTTCTAAAAATCGTTTTTAAAAAAAACATTTAAGCATTTTAACGGAAATTTAAATGGTTTTTTTTAAAAAAACGAATAAAAAAAACGTCGTTTTTTGCTTTTTAGCCAAAAAACAATTAAAAATAAAACGTCTGGCAAAAAAAAAACAAAATTTTTTTTTTGGTCGTTAAAAAGCGTAAAAATAAAAAAAGAAAAAAAAAAATTTGCGTTTTTTGTTTTTACTTTTTAAAAGCAGAATAAAGCAAATTGCTTTTTTTTAAAAAGATTTAAATTTTCGTTAAAACGTTCAAAACGCAAAATTAAAAACCAAAATTTTCTTTTTTAGTTTACCCTTAAACCGTTAAAAAAAACCTTTTTTCCCCAAAAAAAATTTTTCCTTTTTTGTGTTAAAACCTAAAGCAATTTAATAAAAAAGTTTTTAAAAAAACGTTTTTTAGCTTTTTTGCGTTAAACCTTAAAAACCAAAATTTTTGGAAAATAAAAATTTTTTGCTTTTTAAACGTTAAACGTTAAAAGCGAATAAAAAAAAAACGTTAAAATTTGCCTTTTAGGGGTTTTTGGTTAAAACCCGGGGTTAAAGCCAAAATGTTTCAAAATAAAAATTTGCTTTTTGTTTAAACGTTAAAGGACGCAAAAATTTAAAACAAAAAAAAATTTCGCTTTTTGTTGTTTTACGTTAAAAGCGATTTAAATAAAAATCGTTTTTTAAAAAAACTTTTAAGCTTTTGCCCCTTAAACGCAAATCCAAAAAAATTCAAAATAAAAATTTCCTTTTATCGTTTTACGTTAAAAAACCAATTAAAAAAAATTTTTTTGCTTTTGCTTTTTAAAAATTTCGTCGTTTTTTTATGCTGTTTTACGCGTTAAAACGCAGATTAAACTCAAAACGTGCTGTTTTGCTAAAATAAGCATTTCAAGCATTTTAATGTTAACATTTGATCGTTGAAATGACCAAATAAAAAAAATATAAAACGAATATAATTTCGTCGTTTAATGCTGTTTTACGCGTTAAAACGCAGAATAAAACTCAAAACGTGCTTTGTTTGCTAAAATAAACATTTTCAAGCATTTTAGATCGTTGAAATCGTTCAAATAGACGCAATAATAATAAAAAACGATAATAAAAATTTCGTCGTTTTTTACTGTTTTACGCGTTAAAACGCAGTAAAAGCTCAAAACGTGCTGTTTTGCTAAAATAAGCATTTTCAAGCATTTTAGATCGTTGAAATCGTTCAAATAGACGCATATAATAAAAAAGAATAATAAAATTTCTCGTTTTATGCTGTTTTACGCGTTAAAACGCAGATTAAAGCTCAAAACGTGCTGTTTTGCTAAAATAAGCATTTTCAAGCATTTTAGATCGTTGAAATCGTTCAAATAGACGCAATAAATAAAACAATAATAAAAATTTCGTCGTTTTATGCTGTTTTCGTTAAACGCGTTAAAAGCTCAAAACGTGCTGTTTTGCTAAAATAAGCATTTTCAAGCATTTTAGATCGTTGAAATCGTTCAAATAGAGCAATATTAATAAAAATAATAAAAATCGAAATTTATCGTTTTTACGTTATACGCGTTAATCAAAACGGCGTTTACTAAAACGCAATTTAGCTTTAAAATAACATTTTCAAGCATTTTAGAATTGAAATCGAAATAAAAATATTAATAAACAATAAAAAAATCGTGTTTTTTAGCTAACTGTTTTGCTTTAAAACGCAGATTAAAGCTCAAAAGTCTGTTTGCTTAAATAAGCAATTTTCAAGCATTTTAGATCGTTGAAATCGTTCAGAATAGAAGCAATATTAATAAAACGAATAAAAAATTGTGTTTTTTAAATTGTTTTCCGTTAAAACGCAGATTAAACGTCAAAAGCTGTTTTGCTAAAAATAAGCATTTTCAAGCATTTTTTAACGTTGAAAGTTCAAATGAAGCAATATTAATAAAAACGAATAATAAAATTTCGTCGTTTTGATGCTGATCGTTCGTTTAAAATAAACTAAAACGTGCTGTTTTGCTAAAATAAGCATTTTCAGAAGTTTTAGCGTTAAAAGCAATTAAACAAGAGCAATATTAATAAAAAAGATAAAAAATTTCGTTTTATGAATCGTTTTACGCGTTAAAACGCAGATTAAACTCAAAACGTGCTTTTCTAAAAAGCATTTTTCAAGCATTTTAGATGATAAATCGTTCAAAATGAGAATAATATAAAAACGAATAAAAATTTTGTCGTTTTAAACGTTTTAACGCGTTAAAACGCAGAAAAGAAGCTCAAAACGTCTGTTTTTAAATGCATTTTTCCAAATTTATATTGAAATCGTTCAAATAGACGCAATAAAATAAAACGAATAATAAAATTTTGTCGTTTTATGCTTTACGCGTTAAAACGCAGAAAGAATAGTAAAACGTGTTTTTGCTGACAAAGTAAAATTTAACATTTTAATCGTTGAAATCGTTAAATAAGCATAAATAAAAACGTTAAATTTCTAATAAATCATTTTAACGCGTTAAAATTAGCTCAAAACGTGCTGTTTTGCTAAAATAAGCATTTTCAAGCATTTTAGATTTTGAAATACGTTCAAAGACGCAATGACATAAACGTAAAAAAAAAATTTTTTACGAATTTTAATTCGTTTAACGCAGATAAAACCAAAATGCTGTTTTGTAAAATAAAGTTTTCAACATTTTAGAACGTTGAAATCGTTTTAAAAGGAAAATAATAAGAATATAAAAATTTCCGTTTATGCATTTCCGTTAAAACGCGATTAAAGCTAAATGCTGTTTGTAAAATAAGCATTTTCAAGCATTTTAGACGTTGAAATCGTTCAAATAGAACAATATAATAAAAACAATAAAAAATTCGTCGTTTTTTATGCTGTTTTACCTTAAAACGCAGAATAAAGCTCAAAACGTGCTGTTTTGCTAAAATAAGCATTTTAAGCATTTAGAACGTTGAAATCGTTCAAATAGACGCAATATTATAAAAGAATAATAAAATTTCGTCGTTTTATGCTGTTTTACGCGTTAAAACGCAGATTAAAGCTCAAAACGTGCTGTTTTGCTAAAATAAGCATTTTCAAGCATTTAGACGTTGAAATCGTTCAAATAAACAATATTAATAAAACGAATAATAAAAATTCGTCGTTTTATGCTGTTTTACGCGTTAAAACGCATTAAGTTAAAATTTGTAGAAACGATTAATTTGTAAAAGCTAAAAGCATTTAAACGTCATGTTTTAGACGTTGAAATCGTTCAAATAAAAAAAAAA
>NW_027048975.1:5000-6945 GCF_025399875.1 Dalotia coriaria
TAGACGCAATATTAATAAAAACGAATAATAAAAAATTTCGTCGTTTTTTTAGCGTTTTACGCGTTAAAACGCAGAATAAAGCTCAAAACGTGCTGTTTTGCTAAAATAGCATTTTCAAGCATTTTGGGTCGTTGAAATCGTTCAAATAGACGCAATGTTAATAAAAACGAATAATAAAAATTTTGTCGTTTTTTCGCTGTTTACCGTTAAAACGCAGATAAAAGCTCAAAAAGTGATGTTTTGCTAAAAAAAAGCATTTTCAAGCATTTTAAATCGTTGAAATCTTCAAATAGACGCAATATTAATAAAACGAATAATAAAATTCGTCGTTTTTATGCTGTTTTACGCGTTAAAAAGCAGATTATAGCTCAAAAAGTGCTGTTTTGCTAAAATAATCATTTTCAAGCATTTTAGATCGTTGAAATCGTTCAAATAGAAGCAATATTAATAAAACGAATAATAAAAATTCGTGTTTTATGTTTTTTACGCGTTTAAAAAGCAGATTAAAAACTCAAAACGTGCTGTTTTGCTAAAATAAGCATTTTCAAGCATTTTTTAAAACGTTGAAATCGTTCAAATAGAAGCAATATTAATAAAACGAATAATAAAAAATTCGTCGTTTTATGCTGTTTTACGCGTTAAAACGCAGATTAAAAATCAAAACTGCTGTTTTGCAAAAATAAGCATTTTAAGCATTTTTGATCGTTGAAATCGTTCAAATAGACGCAATATTAATAAAACGAATAATAAAAATTTCGTTGTTTTTATGCTGTTTTACGCGTTAAAACGCAGATTAAAAACTCAAAAAGTGCAGTTTTGCTAAAATAAGCATTCTCAAGCATTTTAGATCGTTGAAATCGTTCAAAAGACGCAATATTAATAAAAAAAGAATAATAAAAATTTCGTCGTTTTTTTGCTGTTTTACGCGTTATAAGCAGATTAAAGCTCAAAGGCGTTTTGCTTTAAAAAAAGCATTTTTAAGCACTTTTTGATCATTGAAATCGTTCAAATAGAAGCAATATTAATAAAACCAATAATAAAAATTCGTCGTTTTATGCTGTTTTAGCGTTAAATGCAGATTAAAGCTCAAAACGTGCTGTTTTGCTAAAATTAGCATTTTCAAGCATTTTAGATCGTTGAAATCGTTCAAATAGACGCAATAAAATAAAAAAGAATAATAAAAATTTCGTCGTTTTATGCTGTTTTACGCGTTAAAAGGGAGAATAAAGCTCAAACGTGCTGTTTTGCTAAAATAAGCATTTTCAAGCATTTTAGATCGTTTAAATTGTTCAAATAGACGCAATATTAATAAAAAACGAATAATAAAAATTTCGTCGTTTTATGTTTTTTTACGCGTTAAAAAGCAGATTAAAGCTCAAAACATGCTGTTTTGCTAAAATAAGCATTTTCAAGCATTTTAGATCGTTGAAATCGTTCAAATAGAAGCATATTAATAAAAACGAATAATAAAAATTCGTCGTTTTATGCTGTTTTACGCGTTAAAACGCAGATTAAAGCTCAAAACGTGCTGTTTTGCTAAAATAAGCATTTTCAAGCATTTTAGATCGCTTTAATTCGTTCAAATAGACGCAATATTAATAAAAACGAATAATAAAAATTTCGTCGTTTTATGCTTTTACGCGTTGCTGATTGCTCCTGCTGCTGCTAAAATGATTTCAAGCATTTGATCGTTAACGTTCAAATAGACGCAATATTAATAAAAACGAAAAATTAAATCGTCGTTTTATGTTGAGCGTTAAACGCAGATTAAAGCTCAAATCTGTTTCAAAATGCATTTTCAAGCATTTTAGATCGTTAACGTTCAAATAGAAGCTTTAAAAAAATAATAAAATTTCGTTTAAGTTTTTTTACGTTAAAACGCAGATTAAAGCTCAAAACGGTTCTTTGTTTTGCTAAAATAAGCAAAAAAATTTCGCGATTTAAC
>NW_027048976.1:0-6944 GCF_025399875.1 Dalotia coriaria
CGATTTCAACGATCTAAAATGCTTGAAAATGCTTATTTTAGCAAAACAGCACGTTTTGAGCTTTATGTAATCTGCGTTTTAACGCGTAAAACAGCATAAAACGACGAATTTTTATTATTCGTTTTTATTAATATTGCTTTATTTGAACGATTTCCCAAAGATCTAAAATGCTTGAAAATGCTTATTTTAGCAAAACAGCACGTTTTGAGCTTTAATCTGCGTTTTAACGCGTAAAAAAGCATAAAAACGACGCAATTTTTTTTATTTGTTTTTATTAATATTGCGTCTATTTGAACGATTCAACGATCTAAAAAAGCTTGAAAATGCTTATTTTTAGCAAAACAGCACGTTTTGAGTTTAATCTGCGTTTTAACGCGTAAAACAGCATAAAAACGACGAAATTTTTATGATTCTTTTTTATTAATATTGCGTCTATTTGAACGATTTCAACGATCTAAAATGCTTGAAAATGCTTATTTTAGCAAAACAGCACGTTTTGAGCTTTATTCTGCGTTTTAACGCGTAAACAGCATAAAAAAGACGAATTTTTATTAGTCGTTTTTTTATCAATATTGCTTCTATTTGAACGATTTCAACGATCTAAAATGCTTGAAAATGATTATTTTAGCAAAACAGCACGTTTTGAGCTTTAATCTGCGTTTTTAAAGCGTAAAACAGCATAAAAAACGACAAAATTTTTATTATTCGTTTTTATTAATATTGCGTCTATTTGAACGATTTACGATCTAAAATGCTTGAAAATGATTATTTCAGCAAAACAGCACGTTTTGAGTTTTAATCTGCGTTTTAACGCGTAAAACAGCATAAAACGACGAATTTTTTATTATTCGTTTTTATTAATATTGTTTATTTGAACGATTTCAACGATCTAAAATGCTTGAAAATGCTTATTTTAGCAAAACAGCACGTTTTAGCTTTATTCTGCGTTTTAACGCGTAAAACAGCATAAAAACGACGAAATTTTTATTATTCGTTTTTATTAATATTGCGTTTATTTGAACGATTTCAACGATCTAAAATGCTTGAAAATGATTATTTTAGCAAAACAGCACGTTTTGAGCTTTAATCTCGTTTTAACACGTAAAACAGCATAAAAACGACGAATTTTTATTATTCGTTTTTATTAATATTGCCCCTATTTGAACGATTTCATCGATCTAAAATGCTTATTTTAGCAAAACAGCACGTTTTGAGCTTTAATCTGCGTTTTAACGCGTAAAAAAGCATAAAAAAGACGAATTTTTATTATTCGTTTTTTTTTAATATTGCTTCTATTTGAACGATTTAAACGATCTAAAATGCTTGAAAATGCTTAATTTCGCAAAACAGCACGTTTTGAGCTTTAATCTGCGTTTAACGCGTAAAACAGCATAAAAGGACGAAATTTTATTATTCGTTTTTATTAATAGTGCGTCTATTTGAACGATTTCAACGATCTAAAAGCTTGAATATGATTATTTTAGCAAAACAGCACGTTTTGAGTTTTAATCTGCGTTTTAACGCGTAAAAAGCATAAAAACGACGAATTTTTATTATTCGTTTTTATTAATGTGCGTCTATTTGAACGATTTCAACGATCTAAAAGCTTGAATATGATTATTTTAGCAAAACAGCACGTTTTGAGCTTTTTAAACTGCGTTTTTAAAGCGTAAAACAGCATAAAAACGACGAATTTTTTTTTATTCGTTTTTATTAATATTGCGTCTATTTGAACGATTTCAACGATCTAAATGCTTGAAAATGCTTGGTATTTTAGCAAAACAGCACGTTTGAGTTTTATTCTGCGTTTTACCGCGTAAAACAGCATAAAAATCCACGAATTTTTTATTCGTTTTTTATTAATATTGCTTCTATTTAAACGTGATTTCAACGACTCCAAAATGCTTGAAAATGCTTATTTTAGCAAAACAGCACGTGTTTGAGTTTTTAATCTGCGTTTTAACGCGTAAAACAGCATGCCCGGCGAAATTTTTATTATTCGTTTTTATTAATATTGCGTCTATTTGAACGATTTCAATGATCTAAAATGCTTGAAAATGATTATTTTAAAGCAAAACAAAGCATGTTTTGAGCTTAATCTGCGCTTTAACGCGTAAAACAAGCATAAAAACGACGAATTTTTATTATTCGTTTTTATTAATATTGCTTCTATTTGGAACGATTTCAACGATTCAAAATGCGAAAATGCTTTATTTTAGCAAAACAGCACGTTTTGAGCTTTAATTTGCGTTTAACGCGTAAAACAGTACAAAATCGACGAAATTCTTTTTATTATTCGTTTTATTAATATTGCTTCTATTCGAACGATTTCAACGATCTAAAATGCTTGAAAATGCTTATTTTAGCAAAACAGTTAATGTTTGAGTTTTAATCTGCGTTTTAACGCGTCAAACAGCATAAAAAACGACGAAATTTTATTATTCATTTTTATTATTGCGCCTATTTGAACGATTTTTAACGGATCTAAAATGCTTGAAAAATGATTATTTTAGCAAAACAGCACGTTTTGTGCTTTAATCTGCGTTTTAACGCGTAAAACAGCATAAAACGACGAATTTTTTGCTATTAGTTTTTATTAATATTGCTTCTATTTGAACGATTTCAACGGTCTAAAATGCTGGAAAAATGCTTATTTTAGCAAAACAGCACGTTTTGAGCCGTCCGCGCTTTACCGCGTAAAACAGCATGTCGACGAAAAATTTTATTATTCGTTTTTTATTAATATTGCGTCTATTTGAACGATTTTTCAACGGATCTAAAATGCTTGAAATGATTATTTTAGCAAACCGCACGTTTTGAGCTTTTAATCTGCGTTTTAACGCGTAAACAAAAGCATAAAACGACGAATTTTTATTATTCGTTTTATTAATATTGCTTCTATTTAAAACGATTTCAACGATCTAAAATGCCGAAATGCTTATTTTAGCAAAACAGCACGTTTGAGTTTTAATCTGCGTTTTAACGCAAAACAGCACAAACACGAATTTTTATTATTCGTTTTATTAATATTGCTTTATTTGAACGATTTTCAACGATCTGCACGCTGAAAATGCTTACTTTTAGCAAAACAGCACGTGTTTTGAGTTTTAATCTGTGTTTAACGCGTAAAACAGCATAAAAACGACGAAATTTTTGCTATTCGTTTTTATTAATATTGCTAATATTCCGAACGATTTCAACGATCTAAAATGCTTGAAAATGCTTTTGTTTTGCGCAAAACAGAACGTTTTGAGTTTTTAATCTGCGTTTTAACGCGTAAACAGCATAAAACGACGAAATTTCTATATTATTCATTTTTTATTAATATTGCGTCTATCCGATTTCAACGATCTAAAATGCTTGAAAATGTGTGCTTATTTTCGCAAAACAGCACGTTTTGAGCTTTAATCTGCGTTTCTTAACGCGAAAACTGCATAAAACGACGAAATTTTATTATTCGTTTTTATTAATATTGCGTCTATTTGAATGATTTCAACGATCTAAAATGTTTGGAAAATGATTATTTTAGCAAAACAGCACGTTTTGTGCTTTAATCTGCGTTTTAACGCGTAAAACAGCATAAAAACGACGAATTTTTTATTATTCGTTTTTTATTAATATTGCTTCTATTTGAACGATTTCAACGATATAAAAATGCTTGAAAATGATTATTTTAGCAAAACAGCACGTTTTGAGTTTTAATCTGCGTTTTAACGCGTAAAACAGCATTAAAACGACGAAATTTTATTATTCGTTTTTATTAATATTGCGTCTATTTGAACGATTTCAATGATCTAAAATGCTTGAATATGATTATTTTGAAACAGCACGTTTTGAGTTTAATCTGCGTTTAACGCGTAAAACAACATAAAACGACGAATATTTTATTTTTCGTTTTTATTAATATTTCTTCTATTTGAACGATTTCACGATCTAAAATGCTTGAAAATGCGTATTTTAGCAAAACAGCCGTTTTGAGCTTTTAATCCGTTTAGCGCGTAAAACAGCATAAAACGACGAAATTTTTTTCGTTTTATTAATATGGCTTTGAACGGTTTCACGTCTAAAATGCTTGAAAATGCTTATTTTGAAAACAGCACGTTTGAGCGTTAATCTGCGTTTTAAGCGTAAAACAGCCCTAAAACGCAAAATTTTTTATTCGTTTTATTAATAATTTCTCTATTTGAACAATTTTAAGATCTAAAATGCTTGAAAATGATTATTTTAGCAAAACGACGTTTTGAGCTTTAATCTGCGTTTTAACGCGTAAAACAGCATAAAACGACGAATTTTTTTATTATTCGTTTTTTATTAAAGCTTCTATTTGAATCGATTTTCAACGATCTAAAAAAGCTTGAAAAATGCTTATTTTGGCAAAACAGCACGTTTTGAGTTTAATCTGCGTTTTAACCCTAAACAGCATAAAAGACGAAATTTTTTTTTTTTCGTTTTTATTAATAATGCGTCTATTTGAACGATTTTCAACGATCAAAATGCTTGAAAATGATTATTTTAGCAAAACAGCACGTTTTGAGTTTAATCTGCGTTTTAACGCGTAAAACAGCATAAAAACGACGATTTTTTTGTATCGTTTTTATTAATATTGCTTCTATTTAACGATTTCAACGATCTAAAATGCTTGAAAATGCTTATTTTTAGCAAAACAGACGTTTTTGAGCTTTAATCTCGTTTTAACGCGTAAAGAGCATAAAAACGACGAAATTTTTATTATTCGTTTTATTAATATGCGTCTATTGAACGATTTCAACGATCTAAATCTTGAAAATATTATTTTTAGCAAAACAGCACGTTTTGAGCTTCAATCTGCGTTTTTAAAGCGTAAACAGCATAAAACGACGAATTTTTTATTATTCGTTTTATTAATATGCTTCTATTTGAACGATTTCACGATCTAAAATCTTGAAAATGCTTATTTTAGCAAAACAGCACGTTTTAGCTTTAATCTGCGTTTTTTAAAGCGTAAAACAGCATAAAACGACGAAATTTTTTATTCGTTTTATTAATATTGCGTTTTCATTTCAACGATCTAAAGTGCTTGAAATGATTATTTAGCAAAACAGCACGTTTTGAGCTTTAATCTGCGTTTTAACGCGTAAAACAGCATAAAACGACGAAATTTTTATTATTCGTTTTATTAATATTGCGTCTATTTGAACGATTTCAACGATCTAAAATGCTTGAATATGATTATTTTAGCAAAAAGACGTTTTATTTAATCTGCGTTTTAACGCGTAAAACAGCATAAAACGACGAATTTTTATTCGTTTTTATTAATATTGCGTCTATTTGAACGATTTCAACGATCTAAAATGCTTGAAAATGCTTATTTTACAAAACAGCACGTTTTGAGCTTTAATCTGCGTTTTAACGCGTAAAAAAGCATAAAACGACGAAATTTTTTTATTCGTTTTTATTAATATTGCTTCTAAATTTAACAAATTTTAACGATCTAAAATGCTTGAAAATGCTTATTTTAGCAAAACAGCACGTTTTGAGCTTTAATCTGCGTTTTAACGCGTAAAACAGCATAAAAACGACGAATTTTTATTATTCATTTTTATTAATATTGCGTCTATTTGAACGATTTCAACGATCTAAATTGCTTGAAAATGATTATTTTAGCAAAAAGCAGCACGTTTGATTTTTAAACTGCGTTTTAACGCGTAAAACAGCAAAAAACGACGAATTTTTTATTCGTTTTTTATTAATATTGCTTCTTTTGAACGATTTCAACGATCTAAAATGCTTAAAAATTTTATTTTAGCAAACAGCACGTTTTGAGCTTTAATCGCTTTAACGCGTAAAACAGCATAAAACGACGAAATTTTTATTATTCGTTTTTATTAATATTGCGTCTATTTGAACGATTTCAATGATCTAAAAATGCTTGAATATGATTATTTTAGCAAAACAGCACGTTTTGAGCTTTAATCTGCGTTTTTTAAGCGTTTAAAAAACATAAAGGGCAATATTTTATTATTCGTTTTTATTAATATTCTTCTATTTGAACGATTTCAACGATCTAAAATGCTTGAAAATGCGTATTTAACAAAACAGCACGTTTTGAGCTTTTTAAACTGCGTTTTAGCGTAAAAACAGCATAAAACGACGAAATTTTTATTCGTTTTATTAATATTGCGTCTATTTTGAAATTCAACGATCTAAAATGCTTGAAAATGCTTTTTTTTAGCAAAACAGCACGTTTTAAGCTTTTAAAACTGCGTTTTAACGCGAAACACATAAAAAGACCAAATTTTTTTTCGTTTTTTTTTAATTTGCGTCTTTTGAACGTTTCAACGATCTAAAATGCTTGAAAATGATTATTTTGCAAAACAGCACGTTTTGAGCTTTAATCTGCGTTTTAACGCGTAAAACAGCAAAAAACGACGAATTTTTTATTATTCGTTTTTATTATTCTTCTATTTGAACAATTTCAACGATAAATTTGAAAATGCTTATTTTAGCAAACAGCACGTTTTGAGTTTAATCTGCGTTTTAACGCGTAAAGAATTTAAAAAAGACGACATTTTTATTATTCGTTTTTAATAATATTGCGCTATTTGAACGATTTCAACGATCTAAAATGCTTGAAAATGCTTATTTTTGCAAAACAGCACGTTTGAGCTTTAATCTGCGAACCCTAAAAGCAAAACGACGAAATTTTTATTATTCGTTTTTATTTAAAATTTTCGTCTTTTGAACGATTTCAACGATCAAAATGCTTGAAAATGATTATTTTGCAAAACAGCCGTTTGAGTTTTTTAAACTGCGTTTTAACCCCTAAAACACAAAAAAACGAATTTTTTTATTCGTTTTTATTAATATTCTTCATTTGAAGTTTTAACGATCTAAAATGCGAAAATGCTTATTTTAGCAAAAAGAGTTTGAGCTTTATTCTGCGTTTTAACGCGTAAAAAAGCATA
>NW_027048977.1:0-6937 GCF_025399875.1 Dalotia coriaria
GGGGATAATGATGTTTGGGCAAAGAGGGGGTGAACTCAAAAATGTTTAAGTATTTATCGGCTACTCAGTTCACCGTACTTAAATCTTTAGTTCTACGGCTTGATCAAGTTTCTTGCAATTTCTTCTTGATCGAGTTCAACCCTTTCTGACCGTATGTTGTGGCCGTCGACGTTGCGACTTTGGTTACGACTACGCTCGTAAATGATGCCACAAAATTTGAATACATTTTTTAAATTTCCCACCTATTTAATATTGTTTCTCTAATACGTCATTCAAGGGGTCGATTTGCGTACGTTTTCCTAATTATTTAAGTCTAAGTTCAACAGATTAGGGAAGCAATACGGTATAGGAAAATACATTATTTGGAAACTCAACGTACGTAAATATGAGTATATAATGTCTAATCGCTAATTACTCTTGCTTGGGAACGGTCGTAACACCCTAATAAATACCTTAGTTATTGCTTTGTTTCGACTAATTAATCTATCAACAAATTTGTCATTTGCAAACAAAAATTATCCTTTGTAATTATTTGTATTTTTTTTTTATGTATCAATTAATTCGTAGGAAAATTTAGCTGGTATAAATTGCAACAAAAATGAGTTTCGCCTCGCCCTCGTTCCTCAATCGCAAAAGTATGGTAACGCAAAGCGGTTTTACCGCAAGTTTTGCAACTTAACGTCGCGCAAAGTTTGAACAAAAGGTTGCATGGCCTGTTCAATCGAGGTTCAGTTCATGTTCAAAGAATTAAGAATGACAATTACACTGGGACTAGTTAAATGAAGAGTTATGAAAGGCTTTATTCCAATAAGGGGAAAGTTTCGCTCTGGCATTTAACGCCTTAATTAAAAAAAAACCCTTTTTATCAACATGTACAATAATATAATTTCTTCAAATGTTTACTGACAACCGGACATTAATTTCAATATCTTTAAAACGTTTTTTCGTTGCATGTTCTGAAACAAAACTTTATTGTACCAACTAAAAGCAAGTTAAGTTTAAGTTAAGCTGCCTATAACGTATTGAAAGAGACATTGTTATTTACTTCCTGTTTGCCCATTTGACACCCAAAGTTGTATTAATTTGCTGATTTTAAATAATTCTGCGGCGTGTTGTTACCAAGGCGTTCTCGCGTTACGAAGCCTTTTATGCATGCGGCGATACGGCCATCCCACAACTTCGACATTATTAGCTGGGACATGGAAATGCAAACAAGACTCGGGAACATGCCTGGCGATAATTTTTAATTTTGTTCACACACAACCAATACATACCTGGACACTTCTACAATCGGTTATTACAATTGAATTGAAATTTCCTTCTTTTAAACGAAACTAAAAACAAAGTGCGTGGGTTTTAAGACTCATGTTTTGGGGAGAGTAGGGTAGATTACCTACAAACTATAATTGCAAGTGTATTTAAATGATTATTAAAAAAATATTGTCGAGTCAGACTTTTACTCATGTTTTATTTTCATTGATGTTGACATTATGAGGTGTTGCGTATTTGGTATAGTTTTTTGCAATAAACATGTTTTTGGTTGTTTTGGAGTTCCATTGGTTCTTCAAATATCGGAGATTTAGTGCGAATTTAGCTTAGGTCACACTCCATGTGGGTCCTTGTTGAACGATAAATTAGCAACGTTTCGCAATTTCAAAAATATACTCATAGGTAAAAATACATTCAATATTTAAATAGTTCTAAATGTTTAAATAACCGCCCTGAAATTGAAGTGTTACCAAGCACTTCTTGTCATAATATCACTATGTGATCGAAAAATTAGTGCTGTTTGTATTTCGGTTATCGTTTTTTGTACACACATTAAAGAAAGTGATAAATATTAAACTGTATGCAAGTTGATTTTAAATAGAGTTGGGTGTTGTTATGGTCCGTTAATGTGCGATTTGCGTGTGTTTAAACAACAATTTCACAATGTTTGACTAAAATTTGTTGCTAAAAACATTGGAGCTGGTGACACAGGCATTTTGGCGTTAAATAAATTTTTACTACTTTTGGCAGTGAGTCTAAACGTGTGGAAAACAAAATGCACCAACAAATTGTTTACAGTCAATCAATTTGATATGAATTTAACTCTTATCCCTCGTTAAGTAATACAAATTAAAAAATTTGCTCATCGCAACAAGGAAAACTCAATGAACAAAAACAATGCGCATTGCTTAGCAATTCCGTAAATATTCTATAAATAAAATATATTACTTAACACACGTGGAGGTTATACCCATAACCATGCATTATTATATTTTCCGATAATTTGCTAATTTTATACGTTCACATATTGATACAGTTTGATCTTCTAATGAAAAAGTAAGCACACTAGAGAGTGGTTATAATCAATGTAAACATACGATTACTAACATTAATTCATAAGAAAAATGGGCGTTTTTTCGACGATTTTGATTTTGTGACATTTTTCAATTTTTGCCATTTATTCAAACCGATATCTGTGAACTAAAAGAGATAATTAAGATCTGATCCAGCCTTAATGTACGGACCAATCTCTATCAGATAGGATAGTTAAAGAAATCTAAGAGATAAAATTTTTACTCTTAAGGAAAAAATGCCAAGGGGGTGCTTGATACTTTTTCGCGATTTGAAATTCATATCTCTTAAACTAAAAGCCACAGCAACCAACAAATTGCTGATTATGATAGATTAGAAGATTCTCTATCAGATAAAATATAAAATAATTATATTTCCTACAGTAAAAGGTCGAAAAACGCGTAAAAGTGCTAAAAGTGAATTTCAATTTTGCCCATTTTATTCAAACGCGAATATCTCGAAACTAAAAGAGATAATTAAGATCTGATCGCAGCGTTAATGTACGGACCAATCTCTATCAGATAGGATAGTTAAAAGGGAAATCTAAGAGATAAAATTTTTACTCTTAAGGAAAAATGACCAAGGGGTGCTTGATACTTTTCGACGATTTTTGAAAATTCATATCTCTTAAACTAAAAGCCACAGCAACCAACAAATTGCTGATTATGATAGATTAGAAGATTCTCTATCAGATAAAAATATAAAACAATTATATTTCCACAGTAAAAGGTCGAAAAACGCGTAAAATGCTTAAAAGTGACATTTTCAATTTTTGCCCATTTATTCAAACAGCGAATATCTCAGTAAGCTAAAAAGATGGTAGATCAGATCGCAGCGTCTTAATGTACGGACCAATCTCTATCAGATACGATAGTTAAAAGGAAATCTAAGAGAAAAAAATTTTTACTCTTAAGGAAAAAAATGACCAAGGGTGCTTGATACTTTTCGACGATTTTGAAAATTCATATCTCTTAAACTAAAAGCACAACAACCAACAAGATTGCTGAGTTATGATAGATTAGAAGATTCTCTATCAGATAAAAATATAAAAAATTATATTTCCTACAGTAAAAGGTCGAAAAACGCGCGTAAAAGTGCTAAAAGTGACATTTTCAATTTTTGCATTTTATTCAAACGCGAATATCTCGTAAACTAAAAGAGATAATTAAAGATCAAATCGCAGCGTCTTAATGTCGGACCAATCTCTATCAGATACGATAGTTAAAAGGAAATCTAGAAATAAAATTTTTACTCTTAGGAAAAAAATGACCAAGGGGTGCTTGATACTTTTCGCCGATTTTGAAAATTCCAATCTCTTAAACTAAAACCACAGCAACCAACAAATTGCTGATTATGATAGATTAGAAGATTCTCTATCAGATAAAAATATAAAATAAGTTATATTTCCTACAGTAAAAGGTCGAAAAAGCGCGTAAAAGTGCTTAAATGTGACATTTTCAATTTTTGCCAATTTTATTCAAACGCAATATCTCGTAAACTAAAAGAGATAATTAAGATCTGATCGCAGCGTCTTATGTACGGACCAATCTCTATCAGATAAGGATAGTTAAAAGGAAATCTAAGAGATAAAATTTTTACTCTTAGGAAAAAATGAACAGGGGTGCTTGATACTATTTTTCGACGATTTTTGAAAATTCATATCTCTTAAACTAAAAGCCACAGCAACCAACAAATTGCTGATTATGATAGATTAGAAGATTTATCAGATAAAAATATAAAATATTATATTTCCTACAGTAAAAGGTCGAAAAAACGCGCGTAAAAGTGCTTAAAAGTGACATTTTCAATTTTGCCCATTTTATTCAAACGCGATATCTCGTAAACTAAAAGAGATAATTAAGATCAGATCGCAGCGTCTTAATGTACGGACCAATCTCTATCAGATACGATAGTTAAAAGGGAAATCTAAGAGATAAAATTTTTACTCTTAAGGAAAAATGACCAAGGGGTGCTTGATACTTTTTTCGACGATTTTGAAAATTCATATCTCTTAAACTAAAAGCCACAGCAACCAACAAATTGCTGATTATGATAGATTAGAAGATTCTCTATCAGATAAAAATATAAAATAATTATATTTCCTACAGTAAAAGGTCGAAAAACGCGCGTAAAAGTGCTGAAAAGTGACATTTTTCAATTTTTGCCCATTTTATTCAAACGCGAATATCTCGTAAACTAAAGAGATAATTAAGATCAGATCGCAGCGTCTTAATGTACGGACCAATCTCTATCAGATACGATAGTTAAAAGGGAAATCTAAGAGATAAAATTTTTACTCTTAAGGAAAAAATGACCAAGGGGTGCTTGATACTTTTTCGACGATTTTTGAAAATTCATATCTCTTAAACTAAAAGCCACAGCAACCAACAAATTGCTGATTATGATAGATTAGAAGATTCTCTATCAGATAAAAATATAAAATAATTATATTTCCACAGTAAAGGTCGAAAAACGCGCGTAAAGTGCTAAAAGTGAAATTTTCAATTTTTGCCCATTTTATTCAAACGCGAATATCTCGTAAACTAAAAGAGATAATTAAGATCTGATCGCAGCGTCTTAATGTACGGACCAATCTCTATCAGATAGGATAGTTAAAAGGAAATCTAAGAGATAAAATTTTTACTCTTAAGGAAAAAATGACCAAGGGGTGCTTGATACTTTTTCGACGATTTTGAAAATTCATATCTCTTAAACTAAAAGCCACAGCAACCAACAAATTGCTGATTACGATAGATTAGAAGATTCTCTATCAGATAAAAATATAAAATAATTATATTTCCTCACAGTAAAAGGTCGAAAAACGCGCGTAAAAGTGCTAAAAGTGACATTTTTCAATTTTGCCCATTTTATTCAAACGCGAATATCTCGTAAACTAAAAGAGATAGTAAGATCTGATCGCAGCGTCTTAATGTACGGACCAATCTCTATCGGATACGATAGTTAAAAAATCTAAGAGATAAAATTTTTACTCTTAAGGAAAAAATGACCAAGGGGTACTTGATACTTTTTCGACGATTTTTGAAAATTCATATCTCTTAAACTAAAAGCAACAGCAACCAACAAATTGCTGATTATGATAGATTGGAAAATTCTGTATCAGATAAAAATATAAAATAATTATATTTCCTACAGTAAAGGGTCGAAAAACGCGAGTAAAAGTGCTAAAAGTGACATTTTCAATTTTGCCCATTTTATTCAAACGCGAATATCTCGTAAACTAAAGAGATAATTAAGAGCGCATTTACATTATCTATAAGCTCTATATAATAAGAATATATAACCATTTTACACAATGTGCGTAGTATTTTATTGCAAACAAAGTTTTATTTTCATGACATTTTTTGTTAGAAAATGTTGTGAGTAGATTTGCATTTTGAGTTTCACTTCTCTCAATAATATGAATCAGCAAGCAAAAACGAATGTCTGTGAAAGCGTCTACCGTTTTATTTAATTTTGCCTTTCCTGTAAAATTTTATGCAAAGCGCATTCAACTCAACACAAACTTCAACATAAGTATTATATTTCTAGATGACTGCACGCTATTTTAGACTTTTGCAGAATTGTCGAGAAACGAAAATTTAAAATCGTACCAAATTATATGATCGCGTAGTCTAGTTTTAATTCTAAGCCCAGGTACATATAGCTAATCGCTTGTTCAAAAGATTGGCCTATCCTCCCCTCGGCGCCTGCTGGTTAAACTTAGCAGACTACAGTCTTAGGAACTAATTTTAGTCGAGACTGGCGATAATTTTAGACAGTATAATATAAACCCTATCCTAGGAGCCTTAAATTTCTTTCAATATCAATTATGATCGATGATTTACAATACTTATGTAATAAAGTAGATAATATTTATTCCGCAATAAACTCAAGATGATTTTATAAGTACTGAATTGAAAAATAATGCCAGTTTTATATCCTTCCTGAAATGTATTTCCTAAAGTGAATATTACGGGCCTCAGACATGTTTATTACTCACTTTCTCAGCCATCAATTCGAAAATAATTCGTGCAGTGGCCGAAGCGTGATTTGAGTGAAGTTCACTTGGGTAGAAATGGTAGATTTGTGGGAACAGCGTGCGACGCCGACGACGAACGCATTATTTTTATAAATTTAAATATAACATTCGGTTGCCAAGTGCGACCGATTCGCGATGATACGACCAGAGGGTCAAGTTACGTGACCACCAAGAATGAACACGCGTTAATTATCCCGCTCGCAATTATTTCCTATTCGATTATCAAATTCACCAGAATATTCTGAGATCATGCTTCACATCGAATTGATCAAAGTCACACTAAACTCAGTTGAATTAACATTTTTACTGTATAAACCAAAGCATGATGGGATGATGAACTGGATGAAATGGTGGTGGCCGAAAAAATGGGGTCATCAACGCGCGTCGCGACCGCGTTTCGATTTTGAACACAGTCGATGGCACACCCAATCACATGCGGTGCTGAAGTCAAACCCAGTGAACGACCGCCGCAAACCTACAATTAGCGATGCCAAGAATCGGCGATTCATTTGGAACTCCATAGCGAAGCTACACATCATTAATCCTTATTTTTATGCC
>NW_027048978.1:0-6934 GCF_025399875.1 Dalotia coriaria
TAGCCCTGGCATGTTGTTACCACTAAACGGCAGGAAGGATGTTTACGGTCAAGGACCTGGTGATGTGATGCGATGCAATACCTGGCTGTGATGATGGTACTCCAGATTGGTTGAGAAGGCGGTGGGTTATTAAGAGTTAGACCTACCCTTGTGGGTGAGAATGAAGTGGTATAGAATGCGGAAAAGTATGTGACGGGAGTTTAAGATGCGGCGGCATGTGCGGTGGTGGACCACCATGTGGACAAAATCCTGGCAGTGGAAACAACTGCATACTAGGCATCCAGGATGAGGGCGGCACCTGGTGCGGCGATGTTGGACGTCCTGGGTGATAACTCGGAACGTGCGGTTGATGCATCGTAGGTGCAGAAGTATGGAATGATGCCTTCTGCGGTGGAAGTTGTAGCTGAAGAGGCATCGAAGTTGAGTCCTTGGTAGCGGTTGATGTTGCGTTCGTCGTAGACATTGTTGTGTTGCACTCAGATATTGACTCACCAGATACCCACAAAATAAAATTTAACGTGTGTTTAATGTTCGCAAATATCACGTCAGGGTCCAATTTGTGGGATCGGTGGTGATCAAATGTTATAATTGATGGTGGTAAAGGACACGTGTTTGTTATCACGAACAATGTTTATTAAGAAGTCTTGAAGAGTATAGTTAAAGTATTGTAGAGAAGAATAGTTAAGAACTGTAGTGTTTGAAGTAATGAAAGAACTGTCCTTCCTAAACCCTTTCCCCCACCAGCAACCCTTCAGGTTGATGGGTGGTGACAAAATTGAAGTAGGAAGAAAGTAATAGATTGGATTGGTAGAGAAAATGTAGACATTGAAAAGAGGAAAGCTGACCATTGGATTCTGGAATCGAGTCATTATAAACCGTCGATCGGTTAGGTTTTTCAAAAGGTAATAAAAGATATTAGGAAATTTGGGAATTTTGGATGAAGAATTACGGTATACAATAAAGATGAAGAAAGTTATAAAGGTTTTGAAATACAGAAATAAGCTTTTTGGGGAAAGATCCCCACAAACCAAAACGTGCTGTTTTGCTAAAATAAGCATTTTCAAGCATTTGAATCGTTGAAATCGTTCAAATAGAAGCAATATTAATAAAAACTAATAATAAAAATTCGTCGTTTTTTTTGCTGTTTTACGCGTTAAAACGCAGATTAAAAACTCAAAACGTGCTGTTTTGCTAAAATAAGCATTTTCAAGCATTTTAGATCGTTGAAATCGTTCAAATAGACGCAATAAAATAAAAACGAATAATAAAATTTCGTCGTTTTTATGCTGTTTTACGCGTTAAAACGCAGAATAAACTCAAAACTTGCTGTTTTGCTAAAATAAGCATTTTCAAGCATTTTAGATCGTTGAAATCGTTCACATAGACGCAATATTAAAACGAATAATAAAAATTTCGTCGTTTTTATGCTGTTTTACGCGTTAAAAAAAGCAGATTAAAGCTCAAAACGTGCTGTTTTGCTAAAATAAGCATTTTTTAAGCATTTTAGATCGTCGAAATCGTTCAAATAGACGCAATATTAATAAAAACGAATAATAAAATTTCGTCGTTTTTTATGCTGTTTTTCGCGTTTAAAAAGCAGATAAAAGCTCAAAACGTTCTGTTTGCTAAAAAAAAGCATTTTCAAGCATTTTAGATCGTCGAAATCGTTCAAATAGAAGCAATATTAATAAAAAGAATAATAAAAATTCGTCGTTTTTATGCTGTTTTACGCGTTAAAACGCAGATAAAAACTCAAAACGTTCTGTTTTTCAAAATAAGCATTTTCAAGCATTTTAGTCGTCGAAATCGTTCAAATAGAAGCAATATTAATAAAAGAATAATAAAAATTCGTCGTTTTATGCTGTTTTCGCGGGTAAAACGCAGATTAAAGCTCAAAACGTGCTGTTAAAATAAACTTTCGTTTTTAAAAAACTTTTTAAATGGCAATTTTTAAAAACGAATAAAAAAATTTCGTCGTTTTTTTTGTTTACGGTTAAAACCCGAATAAACTCAAAACGTGCTGTTTTTCTAAAATAAGCATTTTCCATTTTAGATCATGAAATCGTTCAAATGAAGCAATATTAAAAAAACGAATAATAAAAAAATTTGAATTTTTTTTTGCTGTTTTGCAAAACCAGATTAAACTCAAAACGTGCTGTTTTTAAAATAAACATTTTCAACATTTTAGATCGTTAAATCGTTTTAAATGAACAATATTAATAAAAACGAATAATAAAAAAATTCGTCGTTTTTTTTGCTTTTTTACGCGTGAAAAAGCAGATTAAACGAAAACGTGCTGTTTTGCTAAAATAAAGCCCAAAAACATTTTAGATCGTTAAATCGTTCAAATGCGCTATTAATAAAAAAGAATAATAAAAATTTCGTCGTTTTTTTTGCTGTTTTACGCGTTAAAACGCAAATTAAAACTCAAAACGTGCTGTTTTGCTAAAAAAAGCATTTTCAAGCATTTTAGATCGTTGAAACGTTCAAATAGAAGAATATTAATAAAAACTAATAATAAAAAAAATTTGTCGTTTTATGCGCGCGTTAAAAAGCAGATTAAAAAATCAAAACGTGCTGTTTTCAAAAAAAGCAATTTCGCATTTTAGATCGTTGAAATCTTCAAATAGACGCAATAAAATAAAAACGAATAATAAAAAATTTTCGTTTTTTTTTGCTGTTTTACGCGTTAAAACGGGGAAAAAACTCAAAACGTGCTGTTTTGCTAAAATAAGCATTTTCAAGCATTTTAGATCGTTGAAATCGTTCAAATAGACGCTATTTATAAAAAAGAATAAAAAAATTTCGTCGTTTTTTTGCTGTTTTTCGCGTTAAAAAGCAGATTAAAGCTCAAACTGCTGTTTTGCTAAAATAAAACATTTTTTAAGCATTTTGAAACGTTGAAATCGTTCAAATAGACGCAATATTAATAAAAACGAATAATAAAAATTTCGTCGTTTTTTTGCTGTTTTACGCGTTAAAACGCTGATTAAAGCTCAAAACGTGCTGTTTTGCTAAAATAAAACATTTTCAAGCATTTTAGATCGTTGAAATCGTTCAAATAGACGCAATATTAATAAAACGAATAATAAAAATTCGTCGTTTTTATGCTGTTATACGCGTTAAAACGCAGATTACAGCTCAAAACGTGCTGTTTTGCTAAAATAAACATTTTCAAGCACTTTAGATCGTTGAAATCATTCAAATAGAAGCAATAATAATAAAAACGAATAATAAAAATTCGTCGTTCTTATGCTGTTTTACGCGTTAAAACGCAGATTAAAGCTCAAAACGTGCTGTTTTGCTTAAAATAAGCATTTTCAAGCATTTTAGATCGTTGAAATCGTTCAAATAGAAGCAATATTAATAAGAAACGAATAATAAAAAATTTGTCGTTTTTATGCTGTTTTTCGCGTTAAAACGCAGATTAAAGCTCAAAACGTGCTGTTTTTGCTAAAATAAGCATTTTCAAGCATTTTTAGATCGTTGAAATCGTTCAAATAGACGCAATAAAAAAAAAAACGAATAATAAAAAATTTTGTCGTTTTTATGCTGTTTTACGCGTTAAAACGCAGAATAAAGCTCAAAACGTGCTGTTTTGCAAAATAAGCATTTTCAAGCATTTTAGATCGTTGAAATCGTTCAAATAGACGCAATATTAATAAAAACGAATAATAAAAATTTCGTCGTTTTATTCTGTTTTACGCGGGTTAAAACGCAGATTAAAGCTCAAAACGTGCTGTTTTGCTTAAAATAAAGCATTTTCAAGCAATTTAGGTCGTTGAAATCGTTCAAATAGAAGCAATATTAATAAAAAACGAATAATAAAAATTCGTCGTTTTTATGCTGTTTTACGCGTTAAAACGCAGATTAAAGCTCAAAAAAGTGCTGTTTTGCTAAAATAACATTTTCAAGCATTTTAGATCGCAAAATCGTTCAAATAGACGCAATATTAATAAAAGAACGAATAATAAAAATTTCGTCATTTTTATGCTGTTTTACGCGTTAAAACGCTGATTAAACTCAAAACGCGCTGTTTTGCTAAAATAAGCATTTTCAAGCATTTTAGATCGTTGAAATCGTTCAAATAGACGCAATATTAATAAAAACGAATAATAAAAATTTCGTCGTTTTTATGCTGTTTTACGCGTTAAAACGCAGATTAAAGCTCAAAACGTGCTGTTTTGCTAAAATAGCATTTTCAAGCATTTTAGATCGTTGAAATCGTTCAAATAGAAGCGATATTAATAAAAACGAATAATAAAAATTCGTCGTTTTATGCTGTTTTACGCGTTAAAACGCAGAATAAAACTCAAAACGTGCTGTTTTGCTAAAATAAGCATTTTCAAGCATTTTGATCGTTGAAATCGTTCAAATAAGTAATATTAATAAAAACGAATAATAAAAAATTTTTTTTTTTGTTTTAAAAAGGGTTTAAAAAAAATTTTTTAAAAAAAAAAAAAAAAGGGGTTTTTAAATTTTCGGAAAAAATTTTAAAATAAAATTTGGTTTTAAAAAAATTTTTTAAAAAGGGGAAAAACAAAAATTTTTTTTTTTAAAAAAATTTAAAAATTGGGAAAAGTTTTAGTTAAAATTTAAAAAAAAAAATAAATTTTTTTTTTAAATTAAAAACCCCAACTTGGGTTTTTCTTAAAAAACCAAAAATTTTTGTTTAAAAAACCCCTTTTTTTTTTTAAACCAAAATAAAAAACGCTTTTTTTAAAAAAAAAAATTTTGCCAAAATTTTTTTGGGAAAAACCTTTAAGCTTTTTTAAAAAAAAATTTTTTAAAAAATTTTATTAAAAAGAAAAAAAAGTTTTTCCCAAAAGGGTTTTAAAAATTTTTTTAAAAAAAAAAGGGTTTTTTAAAAAAAATTTAAAAAAAATTTTTTTTTTTCTTTAAAAACAAATTTTAACCCAAAAAGGGGCCTTTTTTCTTTTTACCCAAAAAAATTAAAAAAAAGTTTTTTTAAAAAAAAAATAAATTTTTTTTTTTTTTTTTAAAAAAAAAGTTTTAAATTTTAAAAAATTTTTTTTTTTTTTTAAAAAAAAAATTTTAAAATTTTAAAAATTTTTTTTTAAAAAAAAAAAAAAAAACCAAAAATTTTTTTAAAAAAAATTTTAAATTTAAAAAATTAAAGTCGGGGTTTTTAAAAACATTTAAAAATTTTTTTAAATTTTTAAAAGCTTTTAAAAAAAAAAAAATTTTTTTAAAATTTTTAAAAAAAATTAAATTTTTAAAAGGGGTTTTTTAAAAAAAAATTAAAAACCTTTTTTATTTTTAAAAAAAAAAAAAAATTAAAATCCAAATGCTTTTTTTAAAAAAAAAAAAAAAAAAACGTTTTTTGTTTAAAAAAAAAAAAAAAAATTTTTTTTTTTAAATTTTAAAACTTTTTTAAAAGGGGAAATTTAAAAAAGCTTTTTTTTAAAAAAGCAAATTAAATTTTTAGGTTTTACCAAAAAAGCCTTAGGGTTTTTAAAAAAAACCTTTTTTTTAAAACGAAAAAATTAAAAAAACGCTTTTTTTTTTTAAAAAAAATTAAAAAAATTTTTTTTTCCAAAAGCTTTTTTAAATAAAAGTTTTTAAAAAAAAAATTTTTAAATTTTTAAAACGAAAAAATTTTAAAAAAAATTTTTTTTTTCGGTTAAAAGTTTTCAAAACGCTTTTAAAAAAAAAATTTTTTTTCGGTTTTTTAAAAAATTTTTTTTAAAAAAAAAAAAAAAAGGGGAAAAAAAAATTTTAGCTTTTAGCGTTGTTAAAACGCTTTTTTTAAAAAAATTTTAAAAAAAAAACGTTTTTTTTAAATGGAAAAATTTAAAAAAAATAAAAAAGGGTTTTTTAAAAAAAAAAAAAGCTTTTTGGAAAAAAAATTTTTTAAAAAAGATTTTTTAAAAAAGGTTTTTAAAAAAATTAAACGTTTTTAAAAAAAAAACTTTTTTTAAAAAATTTTTTGTTTTTTGGGGGTTAAAACGGTTAAAAAAATTTTTTTTTTAATTTTTCCCAAAAGGTTTAAAAAACCCCAAAAAAAATTTTTTTTTAAAAAAAAAAAAAAAATTTTTTTAAAGTTTAAAATTTTAAAAAAAAAAAAAAAAATTTTTTTTTCAAAATTTTTGGGGGAAAAATTTTAAAAACGAAAAAAAAAAATTTTTGGTTTTTTCCCTTAAACGTTTAAATAAAACCTTTTTAAAAAACTTTTAAAAAAATTTTTTTTTTTTTTAATTTTAAAAAATTAAAAAAAAAGGTTTTTTAAAAATTTAAAATTTTTTTTTACTTTTAAAATTTTAAAAAAGGGGTTTTTAAAAAAAAAAAATTTGTTTTAAATTTACGTTAAAAGGAAATTTTTAAAAAATTTTAAAAAAATTTTTTAACTTTTTTTTCTTTTTTCTTAAAACGCTTAAAAAAAAATTTTAAAAATTTTTTTTGGTTTTTCCTTAAAATATTTTAAAAAAAAAAAAAAAAATTTTTTAAAAAAATTTTTTTTTTGCTTTTTAAAAGGGGAAAAAAAAAGCTTTTTAAAAAAATTTTTTAAAAATTTGTTTTTTTTTTAGGGGAAAAATAAAAAATTTTTTAAAAAAAAAAAATTTTAAATTTGTTAAAAAATTTTTTTTAAAACGATTTAAAAAAATTTTCTTTTTTAAATTTTAAAAAGGAAAAAAAATTTTTAAACCCAAAAAAAAAATTTTTTTTTTTTTTTTAAAATTAAAAATTTTTTTTAAATGTTTTTTAAAAAAAATAAAAAATTTTTTAAAAAATTTTTTTTTTTTTTTAAATTTTTTAAAAATTAAAAAAAAAGTTTTTTAAAAAAATTTTTAAAATTAAAAATTTTTTTCCCAAAAGGGTTTTAAAAAAAAGTTTTTAAAAAATTTTAAATTTAAACGTTAAAACCAATAAAAAAAATTTTTAAAAAAAAAAAACCGTTTTTTGTTTTTAGGTT
>NW_027048979.1:0-6932 GCF_025399875.1 Dalotia coriaria
TTTGAGCTTTAATTCTCGTTTTAACGCGTAAAACAATAAAAAAGACAAAATTTTTTTTATTCGTTTTTATTAATATTGCGTCTATTTGAACCCTTTCCCCGATCTAAAATGCTTGAAAATGCCCATTTTTGCAAAACAGCACTTTTGACTTTTGCCCCTTTTAACCCTAAAACAACATAAAAAAGACGAATTTTTTTTTTATTCGTTTTTTTTAAAATTGCTTCTATTTGAACGATTTCAGCGATCTAAAAAAGCTTGAAAATGATTATTTTAGCAAAAAAGCACGTTTTGAGCTTTAATCCGTTTTTAAAAGCTAAAACAATAAAACGACGGGGGTTTTTTACTTTTTTTTTTATTAATAGTCTATTTGAACGATTTCAACGATCTAAAATGCTTGAAAATGTTTTTAAAAACAGCACGTTTTGAACTTTAATCCCGCGTTTTTTAAAGCGTAAAACAAAAAAAACGACGAATTTTTTTTTATTCGTTTTTTTTTAATATTGCGTCTATTTGAACGATTTCAACGATCTAAAAAGCTTGAAAATGCTTATTTTTTGCAAAACAGCACGTTTTTTAGCTTTTTAAACTGCTTTTTAACCCTAAAACAATAAAACGACGAATTTTTTTTTATTCGTTTTTTATTAATATTGGGGTCTTTTGAACGATTTCAACGATCTAAAATGGAAAAAGCTTATTTTAGCAAAAAAGCCTTTTGGAAACTTTATTCTGCGTTTTTAACGCGTAAAAAAGCTAAAAAAGACAAAATTTTATTATTGTTTTTTTATTTTTTTTTGCGTGTATTTGAAAAACTTTCAACGATCTAAAATGCCCGAAAATCTTATTTTTGCAAAACAAACACGTTTTGGGGCTTTTTAAACTGCGTTTTTAACCCTAAAACAGCATAAAAAAGGCCGGGTTTTTTTTTTTTCGTTTTTTTTTAATATTCTTCTATTTGAACGATTTTAACGATCTAAAAAGCTTGAAAATGCTTATTTTAGCAAAAAAGCACGTTTTGGGGAAAGGGAAATTTCGTTTTAACGCGAAAAACAGCATAAAACGACGAAATTTTTTTTATTCGTTTTTTTTAATATTGCGTCTATTTGAACCCATTTCAACGATTCAAAATTTTAAAATGCTTATTTTAGCAAAACGCCCTTTTGGGGCCAAAACTGCGTTTTTAAAGGGGTAAAACAGCATAAAACGACAATTTTTTTTTTATTCGATTTTTTTTAAAATTGCTTCTTTTGAAACGATTTCAACGATCTAAAATGCTTGAAAATCTTATTTTAGCAAAAAAAACACGTTTTGAGCTTTTAAATTCGTTTTTGGGGTAAAAAACGGGGGCCCCACGAATTTTTTTTTTATTCGTTTTTTTTAAAATTTGCCTAGGGGGGGGGTTTAAACGATAAACAAAATGCATTTTGAAAACGGGGCCCCTTTTTGGGGTTTTAAAAAAGCTTTTTCGCGTAAAACAGCATAAAAAGCGAAATTTTTTATTCGTTTTTTTAATATTGCGTCTTTTGAACGATTTCAACGATCTAAAATGCTTGAAAATGCTTATTTTAGCAAAACGGGACGTTTGGGGCTTTTTCTGCGTTTTTCGCGTAAAACAGCATAGAAACGACGAAAATTTTTTTTTATTCGTTTTTTTTTTTTTATTGCGTCTATTTAAACCCATTTCCCGATCAAAATGCGAAAATGCTTTTTTTTAGCAAAACAGCCCTTTTGGGCTTTTTAAACTGCGTTTTAACCCTAAAAAAGCATAAAACGACGAAATTTTTTTTATTCGTTTTTATTAATATTGCTTCTATTTGAACGATTTCAGCGTTTAAAAAGCTTTTAAAATGCTTATTTTAGGAAACAGCACTTTTGAGCCCAATCTGCGTTTTTTAAAGCGTAAAACAGCATAAAACGACGAAATTTTTATTATTCGTTTTTATTAATATTCGTCTATTTGAACGATTTCAGCGATCTAAAATGCTTGAAAATCTTATTTTAACAAAACAGCACATTTGGGCTTTATTCTGCGTTTTTTTCCCTAAAACGCATAAAACGACGAAATTTTTTTTATTCGTTTTTTTTTTTATTCGTCTATTTGAACGTTTTAACGATCTAAAATGCTTGAAAATGCTTTTTTGCAAACAGCACGTTTTGAGCTTTTTAAACTGCGTTTTTGCGTAAAAAAGCAAAAAAGACGAAATTTTATTATTCGTTTTTATTTTCATTCGTCTTTTGAACGTTTCAACGTCTAAAAAGCGAAAATGCATTTTGCAAAAAAGCACGTTTTGAGCTTTTCTGCGTTTAACGCTAAAAAAACATAAAACGACGAAATTTTTATTATTCGTTTTTTTTTAATTTGCGTCCATTTGAACGATTTCAACGATTTAAAAAGCGAAAATCTTTTTTAGCAAAAAAGCCGTTTTTTGCTTTTTAAACGCCCAACGCGTAAAAAAGCATAAAACGACGAAATTTTTTTTATTCGTTTTTATTAATATTGCGTCTTTTGAACGATTTCAACGATCAAAATGCTTGAAAATCTTATTTTAGCAAAACAGCACATTTGGGCTTTATTCTGCGAACCGTAAAACAGCATAAAACGACGAAATTTTTTTTATTCGTTTTTTTTTTTATTGCGTCTTTGAACGATTTCAACCATCTAAAAAGCGAAAATGCTTATTTTGAAAAAAGCACGTTTTGAGCTTTAATCGCTTTTTAAAGCGTAAAAAACATAAAACGACGGGTTTTATTTTTCGTTTTTTTTTAATATTCTATTTGGATTTCAACGTCTAAAATGCTTGAAAAAGCTTATTTTAGCAAAACAGCCGTTTGAGCTTTAATCTGCGTTTAACCCTAAAACAGCATAAAACGCAATTTTTATTATTCGTTTTTTTTTTTTCTTCTATTTGAACGATTTCAACGATCTAAAATGCTTGAAAATGCTTTTTTCAAAACAGCACGTTTTTAGCTTTAATCTGCGTTTTAACGCGTAAAACAGCATAAAACGACGAATTTTATTATTCGTTTTTATTTTATTGCGTCCTATTTGAACGATTTCAACGATCTAAAATGCTTGAAAATGCTTATTTTAGCAAAACAGCACGTTTTGAGCTTTTATTCTGCGTTTTAAAGAAAACATAAAAACGACGAAATTTTTATTATTCGTTTTTTTTTTTATTGCTCTGTTGAACGATTTCAACGATCAAAATGCTTGAAAATGCTAATTTTAGCAAAGCAGCACGTTTTGAACTTTAATCTGCGTTTTACGCGTAAAACAGCATAAAACGACAATTTTTTTATTCGTTTTTTTATATTGCTTCTATTTGAACGATTTCAACGATCTAAAATGCTTGAAAATGCTTATTTTAGCAAAAAGCACGTTTTGAGCTTTAATCTGCGTTTTAACGCGTAAAACAGCATAAAACGACGAATTTTTTTTATTTTTTTTTATTTTTCTCTATTTGAACGATTTCAACGATCTAAAATGCTTGAAAATCTTATTTTAGCAAAACAGCACGTTTTGAGCTTTAATCTGCGTTTTAACGCGTAAAACAGCATAAAACGACAATTTTTATTATTCGTTTTTATTTTTTTTTTCTATTTGAATTAAATCTAAAATGCTTGAAAATGCTTATTTTAGCAAAACAGCACTTTTGCTTTAATCTGCGTTTGAACGCGTAAAAAAAAAACGACGAATTTTTATTATTCGTTTTTTATTAATATTGCTTCTTTTGAAGATTTCAACGATCTAAAATGCTTGAAAATGCTTATTTTAGCAAAACAGCACGTTTGAGCTTTAATCTGCGTTTTAACGCGTAAAACAGCATAAAAGGAATTTTTATTATTTTTTTATTAATATTGCTTCTATTTGAACGATTTCAACGATCTAAAATGCTTGAAAATGCTTATTTTAGCAAAACAGCCCTTTTGAGCTTTAATCTGCGTTTTAACGCTAAAAGCATAAAACGACGAATTTTTATTATTCGATTTTATTAATATTGCGTCTATTTGAACGATTTAACGATCTAAAATGCGAAAATGCTTATTTTAGCAAAACAGCACGTTTTGAGTTAACTGTACGTACCTAAAAAAAATTTTTATTATTCGTTTTTATTAATATTGCTTCTATTTGAACGATTTCAACGATCTAAATAATGTTTTAGCAAAAGATTTAAAACAATTTGGTTTACGTAAAGCTAAAAAAATTTTATTATTTTTTTATTATTTATCTCTATTTGAACTTTAAATCTAAAATCGCTGAAAATGCTTTTTAGCAAAAAGCATTTGACTTTATTCGTTTTTACGCTAAAACAATAAAAAAGATTTTTATTATTCGTTTTTTATTAATATTCTTCTATTTGAACGATTTACGATCTAAAATGCTTGAAAATGCTTATTTTAGCAAAACAGCACGTTTTGAGCTTTTTTTCGCGTTTTTAAAACCCTAAAACAACATAAAAACGACGAAATTTTTTTTATTCGTTTTTTTTTTAATTTCGTCTTTTGAACGATTTCCCATCCCAAAAAGCTTGAAAAAAGCTTATTTTAGCAAAACAGCCGTTTTTAGCTTTTAATTGCGTTTTTTAAAGCGTAAACAGCATAAAACGGCGGGTTTTTTTTTTTCGTTTTTTTTTAATATTGCTTTTATTTGAACGGTTTTAACGATCTAAAATGCTTGAAAATCTTATTTTTTGTAAAAAAAGCACGTTTTTTAGCTTTAATCTGCGTTTTTAACCCTAAAACAACATAAAACGACGAAAATTTTTTTTATTCGTTTTTTTTTTTATTGCTTCCCATTTGAACGGTTTTAACGATCTAAAAAAGCGAAAATGCTTATTTTAGCAAAACAGCACGTTTTTAAACTTTTTAAACTGCGTTTTAACGCGTAAACAGCATAAAACGACGAATTTTTTTTTTCGTTTTTTTTAATATTGCGTCTATTTGAACGATTTCAACGATTGCTTGAAAATGCTTATTTTTAGAAAACAGCCTTTTTTAGCCAATCTGCGTTTTTTAAAGCGTAAAACAGCATAAAACGACGAATTTTTATTTTCGTTTTTTTTTTTAATATTTAGCTTCTATTTGAACGATTTCCCAAAGATCTAAAATGCTTGAAAATGCTTATTTTAGCAAAACAGCACGTTTGGGGCTTTTTTCTGCCCTTTAACGCGTAAAAAAGCATAAAACGACGGGAAATTTTTTTTTATTCGTTTTTATTTTTATTGCGTCTATTTGAACATTTTAAGATCTAAAATGCTTGAAAATGTTTTTTTAGCAAAAAAAGCCCAGTTTTTAAACCGTTTTAACGCGTAAAACAACATAAAACGACGAATTTTCTATTATTCGTTTTTATTAATATTGCTTCTATTTGAACGATTTCAACGATCTAAAATGCTGAAAATGCTTATTTGAGCAAAACAGCACGTTTTGAGCTTTATTCTGCGTTTAACGCGTAAAACAACATAAAACGACGAAATTTTTATTATTCGTTTTTTATTAATATTGCGTCTATTTGAACGATTTCAACTATCTAAAATGCTTGAAAATGCTTATTTTAGCAAAACAGCACGTTTTGAGCTTTTAATATGCGTTTTAACGCGTAAAACACATAAAACGACGAATTTTTTATTATTCGTTTTTATTAATATGCTTCTATTTGAACGATTTCAACGATCTAAAATGGCTGAGAATGCTTATTTTAGCTAAACAGCGTTTTGAGCTTTAATCTGCGTTTTAACGCTAAAACACATAAAACGAAGAATTTTTATTATTCGTTTTATATTAATATACGTCTATTTGAACGATTTCAACGATCTAAAATGCTTGAAAATGCTTATTTTAGAAACAGCACGTTTTGAGCTTTAATTTGCGTTTAACGCGTAAAACAGCATAAAACGCGAATTTTATTATTCGTTTTTATTAATATTGCTTCTATTTGAACGATTTCAACGATCAAAATGCAGAAAATGCTTATTTTAGCAAAACAGCACGTTTTGAGCTTTGCTCTGCGTTTTAACGCGTAAAACAGCATAAAACGACGAAATTTTTATTATTCGTTTTATTTTTTATTGCGTCTGTTGAACGATTTCAGCGATCAAAATGCGAAAATGCTTATTTTAGCAAAACACACGTTTTGAGCTTTAATCTGCGTTTTAACGCGTAAAACAGCATAAAACGACGTTTTATTATTCGTTTTTATTAATATGCGTCTATTGAACGATTTCAACAATCTAAATGCTTGAAAATGCTTATTTAAGCAAAACAGCGTTTGAGCTTTAATCTGCGTTTTTACGCGTAAAACAGCATAAACGACGAATTTTTATTATTCGTTTTATTAATATTCTTCTATTTGAACGATTTCAACGATCTAAAATGCTTGAAAATGATTATTTTAGCAAAACAGCACGTTTTGAGCTTTAATCTGCGTTTTAACGCGTAAACAGCATAAAACGACAGAAATTTTTATTATTCGTTTTTTATTAATATTGCGTCTATTTGAACGATTTCAACGATCTAAAATGCTTGAAAATGCTTATTTTAGCAAAACAGCACGTTTTGAGCTTTAATCTGCGTTTTAACGCGTAAAACAGCATATAAACGACGAATTTTTTATTATTCGTTTTTATTAATATTGCGTCTATTTGAACGATTTCAACGATCTAAAATGCTTGAAAATGCTTATTTTAGCAAAACAGCACGTTTTGAGCTTTAATCTGCGTTTTAACGCGTAAAACGCATAAAAACGACAATTTTTTTATTATTCGTTTTTATTAATTTGCGTCTATTTGAACGATTTCAACGATCTAAAATGCTTGAAAATGCTTTTTTAAAAACAGCACGTTTGAGCTTTATTCTGCGTTTTAACGCGAAAACAGCATAAAACGAAAAATTAACGTTAATTTTGGTCTTTTGAACGTTTGGTTAAATTTAAAAAA
>NW_027048980.1:0-6930 GCF_025399875.1 Dalotia coriaria
TGGGTTTTTTAACGATTTCAACGATCTAAAATGCTTGAAAGCTTATTTTAGCAAAAAGCGTTTTTTGCTTTAATCTGCGTTTTTAAAGCGTAAAAAACATAAAAAAGACAAAATTTTTTTTTATTCGTTTTTTTAATATTTCCATTTTAACGATTTCAACATTTAAAAACTTGAAAAAGCTTATTTTAGCAAAACAGCCGTTTTTAGCTTTTTTCTGGTTTTTTTAAAGCGTAAACAATAAAACGACGAAATTTTTTTTTATTGTTTTATTTTATTGCGTCTATTTGAACGATTTCAACGATCTAAAATGCGAAAATGCTTATTTTAGCAAAACAGCAGTTTGAGCTTTAATCGCGTTTTTAACGCGTAAAACACATAAAAAAGACAAATTTTATTATTCGTTTTTATTTATTGCTCTATTTGAACGATTTCAACGATCTAAAATGCGAAAATGCTTATTTTAGCAAAACAGCCGTTTTGAGCTTTTTAAACGCGTTTAACGCGTAAAACAGCATAAAACAAAATTTTTTATTTTTTTATTAATATTGCGTCTATTTGAACGATTTCAACGATCTAAAATGCTTGAAAATGCTTATTTTTTGCAAAACAGCACGTTTTGAGCTTTTAATCTGCGTTTTAACGCGTAAAACAGCATAAAAACGGCAATTTTTATTATTCGTTTTTTATTAATATTGCTTCTATTTGAACGATTTCAACGATCTAAAATGCTTGAAAATGCTTATTTTAGCAAAACAGCGTTT
This sequence comes from Dalotia coriaria, assembly GCF_025399875.1. NCBI lineage: Eukaryota > Metazoa > Arthropoda > Insecta > Coleoptera > Staphylinidae > Dalotia > Dalotia coriaria. The sequence continues at coordinate 762 of NW_027048980.1, forward strand.
TTGAGCTTTATTCTGCGTTTAACGCGTAAAACAACATAAAACGACGAAATTTTTATTATTCGTTTTTTATTTTTATTGCGTCTATTTGAACGGTTTCAACGATCTAAAATGAAAATGCTTATTTTAGCAAAACAGCACGTTTTGAGCTTAATCTGCGTTTAACGCCTGAAACAGCATAAAACGACGAAATTTGCAGTATTCGATTTTTATTAATGTGCGTCTATTTGAACGATTTCAACGATCACAAAATGCTTGAAAATGCTTATTTTAGCAAAACAGCGCGTTTTGAGCTTTTAATCTGCGTTTTAACGCGTAAACAGCATAAAAACATTGAATTTACGCCATTATTCGTTTTTATTAATATTGCGTCTATTTGAACGATTTCAACGATCTAAAATGCTTGAAATGCTTATTTTAGCAAAACAGCACGTTTTGAGCTTTTAATCTGCCGTTTTAACGCGTAAAACAGCATAAAAACGACAGGGAATTTTTATTATTCGTTTTTTTTTAATATTGCTTCTATTTGAACGATTTCCAGCGATCCAGGAAATGCGCTTGAGAAAGGAAATGCTTATTTTAGCAAAACAGCACGTTTGAGCTTTAATCTGCGTTTTAACGCGTAAAACAGCATAAAACGACGAATTTTTTATTATTCGTTTTTATTAATGTACATCTATTTGAACGATTTCAACGATCTAAAATGCTTGAAAATGCTTATTTTAGCAGCAAACCGGCACGTTTGAGCTTTTATTCTGCGTTTTAACGCGTGAAACAGCATAAAAACGACGAAATTTTATTATTTGTTTTATTTTTTATTGCGTCTGTTGGACGATTTCAGCGATCTAAAAATGCTTGAAAATGCACTTATTTTTAGCAAAACAGCATGATTCGAGCTTTAATCTGCGTTTTAACACTTGTAAACATCATAAAACGACGAAATTTTATTATTCGTTTTTTATTAATATTGCGTCTATTTGAACGATTTCAACGATCTAAAATGCTTGAAAATGCTTATTTTGGCAAAACAGCACGTTTTGAGCTTTTAATCTGCGTTTTAACGCGTAAAACAGCATAAAAACGACGAAATTTTTTATTATTCGTTTTTATTAATATTGCTTCTATTTGAACGATTTCAACGATCTAAAATGCTTGAAAATGCTATTTTAGCAAAACAGCACGTTTTGAGCTTTAATCTGCGTTTTAACGCGTAAACAGCATAAAACGACGAATTTTTATTATTCGTTTTTATTATTATATTGCGTCTATTTGAACGATTTCAACGATCTAAAATGCTTGAAAATGCTTATTTTAGCAAACAGCACGTTTTGAGCTTTATTCTGCGTTTTAACGCGTAAAACAGCATAAAACGACGGGGCTTTTTATTATTCGTTTTATTAATATGCGTCTATTGAACGATTTCAACGATCTAAAATACTTGAAAAATGCTTATTTTAACAAAACAGCTTTACGTTTTGACTTTTATTCTGCGTTTTTAACGCGTAAAGCAGCAAAACGACAGTACGTATTTGTTTTATTTTTTTATTGCGTCTATTTGAGAGACGATTTCCAGCGATCAAAGCGAAAATGCTTATTTTAGCAAAACAACTTTTGACTTTTAATCGGCGTTTTAACGCGTAAAACAGCATAAACGACGAATTTTTTATTATTGGATTTTTTATTAATATTTGCGCTTCCTATTTGAACGATTTCAACGATTTAAAATGTGAAAATACTTATTTTTAGCAAAACGGCACGATTTGACGCAATCTGCGTTTTTAACGCGTAAAACAACATAAAACGACGAAATTACATTATTCGTTTTATTTTTTATTGTGTCTATTTGAACGTTTAAACGATCTGAAATGCTGAAATCAGCATTTTTAGCAAAACAGCACGTTGGGAGAAGCGCGTCACTGCACGTTTTAATGCGTGTACAGCGCATAAAAGCGACGAATTTTTGATATTCGTTTTTTTTATTAATATTGCTTCTATTTGAACGATTTCAACGATCTAAATGCTTGAAATGCTTATTTTTCCAAGCGGCGGCGTTTTGACTTAATCTGCGTTTTAACGTAAACGGCTTTATAAAACGACGAAATTGCATTATTCGTTTTTATTAATATTGCGTCTGTTGGTTTTGATTTCAACGATCTAAAATGCTTGAAAATGCTTATTTTTAGCAAGAGCACGTTTTGAGCTTTTAATCTGCGTTTTTTAACGCGTAAAAGAACACGGCGCATAAAACGGCGAATTTTTATTATTCGTTTTATTAATATTGCTTCTATTTGAACATTCAACGATCTAAAATGTTTTGAAAATGCTTATTTTTAGCAAAACAGCACGTTTTTGAGCTTTTATTCTGCGTTTTTAACGCGTAAAACAACATAAAAACGACGAAATTTTTTATTATTCGTTTTTTTATTTTTATTGCGTCTATTTGAACGATTTCAACGATATAAAAATGCTTGAGAAAAATGCTTATTTTATTGCTTGTAGCAAAACAGCACGTTTTGAGCAATCTGCGTTTTAACGCGGCAGCATAAAAACGACGGGTACATTATTCGTTTTTACATTAATATTGCTTCTATTTGAACGATTTCAACGATCACAAAATGGCGAAAATGCTTATTTTTAGCAAAGAAACGGCACGTTTTGAGCTTTAATCTTAGCATTTTTAACGCGTAAAAACAGCTTATAAAACGACGGTACGCATTATTAAGTTTTTTACATTAATATTGCTTCTATTTGAACGTTCAACGATCTAAAATGCTTGAAAATGCTTATTTTAGCCCAGCAAAAGCTTTCCCAGCACGTTTGAGCTTTTATCGTGTTTTTTAACTTGCGTAGAAAACGGCTTCAAAACGAGCTGAATTTTTTTATTACGTGAACTTTTATTCGGCAATCCATTTGAACGATTTCAACGATCACAAATTAGCGAAAATGCTTGACGCAGCAAACAGCACGTTTTGAGGAGGCTTTTAATCTGCGTTTTAACGCCTAAAACAGCATAAAAACGACGAAATTTTTTATTATTCGTTTTTTATTAATATTGCCCTCTATTTGAACGTTCAACGATCTAAAAATGCTTGAAAGTAGCGTGCGCCAAAAACAGCACGTTTTGAGCTTTAATCTGCGTTTTTAACGCGTAGGCACAGCATAAAAACGACGAATTTTTTATTGTCGATTTTTAGCCAATATTGCGTCATTTTGCGGACGATTTCAACGATCTTAAGAAATTCTTTGAAAAATGCTTATTTGTAGCAAAAACAGCACGTTTTGCGCTTTTAATCTACGTTTTTAACGCGTAAAACAACGCCAAAACGGGCAATTTTTATTGATGCGTATTTACGGCTATTTGAACGATTTCAGCGATCGAAACCAGCGAAAAGTAACATTTTTAGCAAAACAGCGTTTTTGCGAACTTTACATTAACGTTTTAACGCGTAAAACAGCTTTATAAAACGACGAATTGCAGTATTCGTTTTTATTAATGTGCGTCTGTTGGTGAACGATTTTACCGGCGCGATCTAAAATGCTGAAAATAGCCATTTTTAACAAAACAGCACGTTTTGACTTAATCTCGTTTAACGCGTGAAAACAACGCATAAAACGACGAAGCCCGCCGTAGGCCCTACGGCCTCGGCCAGCTATTTGAACGATTTCAACGATCAAAATGCTTGAAAATGCTTATTTGCAACAAACAACACGTTTTGCCGAGCTTTTAATCTGCGGATTTTAGCCGGAAACTCCAAAACTTTCGGTTTTAAGCTAATTTCGGTTAAAACCGCATCATTTTGGAACGTTCAACGGATCTGATGCGAATCGCGTGCTGCCGAAATGCGGCGGGCGCGTAAAGAGGCATTGCTCAAACGGTGGTACTTTCGTGGAACTTTCGTTGGCGTTCACTGTTTGGGACGGTTTCAAAACGTTAAAGCTGAAATCGGCGAAACCGGCCTGGTTGGAAGCTTTAAAATCGCGGGTTTGCGTATGTAAACGGGCGAAGAGTTGCGGTGTTGGGTTTGCGTAAATATTGCGCGATCTATTGAACGATTTCAACGATCTAAAATGCTTGAAAAATAAAAGCTTATTTTAACTAAACAACACGTTTTGAGCTTTTATTCTGCGTATTAACGCAACATAAAACGACGAAATTTTATTATTAGTTTTTATTTTTGTGCGTCTATTTGAACGATTTCAACGATCTAAATGCTTGAAAATCATACGCAGCAAAACGGCGCGAGCTTTAATCTGCGTTTTTAACGCGTAAAACAGCGCCAAAAGCGTTAGTACATTATTCGTTTTTATTATCAATGCTTCTGACTGAACATTTCAACGATCTAAATAGCGAAAATGCTTGTGCAACAAAAACAGCACGTTTGCGGGGAAAGCGCGTCTGCGTTTTAACGCGATATAACAGCGCTTATAAAATGACGAGGCGCGGCCGGCCGGGTTTTGCATTAATATTGCTGTTGAACGATTTCAACGATCTAAATGAAATACTTATTTTAGCAAAGGCAAGCACGTTTTTGAGAGGAAATAGGTTTAACGCGTAAAACGCCAAAACGACGAAATTTTTTATTATTGGTTTTTATTAATATTAACTTCTATTTGAACGTTTCGCTTGATCTGGAAAGCGAAATGCTTGTGCGGCAAAACAGCACGTTTTGAGCTTTTACATTCTGCGTTTTAACGCGTAAAAACAGCATAAAACGACGAAATTTTTATTATTCGTTTTATTAATATTGCGTCTGGCCGAACGATTTCAACGATCACAAAATGCGCTGAAATGCTTATTTTTAAAACAGCGCGTTTTGACTTTTAATCTGCGTTTTAACGCGCATTAAAACAGCATAAAATGACGAATTTTTATTATTCGTTTTTTATTAATATTGCTTCTATTTAAACGATTTCAACGATCTAAAATGCTTGAAAATGCTTATTTTAGCAAAACAGCACGTTTGAGCTTTAATCGCGTTTTAACGCGTAAAACAGCATAAAACGACGAATTTTTATTATTCGTTTTTATTAATATTGCGTCTTTTGAACGATTTCAACGATCTAAAATCTGAAAATGCTTATTTTAGCAAAACAGCCGTTTTGAGCTTTTATTCGCGTTTTAACGCGTAAAACAGCATAAAACGACGAAATTTTATTATTCGTTTTTATTTATATTAGCGTCTATTTGAACGATTTCAACGATCTAAAATGCTTGAAAATGCTTGTTTAGCAAAACAGCACGTTTTGAGCTTTAATCTGCGTTTTAACGCGTAAAACGCATAAAACGACGAATTTTATTATTCGTTTTTATTAATATTGCTTCTATTTGAACGATTTCAAGCGATCTAAAAATGCTTGAAAATGCTTATTTTAGCAAAACGCACGTTTGAGCTTTAATCTGCGTTTAACGCGTAAAACAGCATAAAACGACAATTTTATTATTCGTTTTATTAATATTGCGTCTTTTGAACGATTTCAACGATCTAAAATGCTTGAAAATACTTATTTTAGCAAAACAGCGTTTTGAGCTTTAATCTGCGTTTAACGCGTAAAACAGCATAAAACGACAATTTATTATTCGTTTTATTAATATTGCGTCTTTGAACATTTCAACGATCTAAAATGCTTGAAAATGCTTATTTTAGCAAAACAGCACGTTTTGAGCTTTAATCTGCGTTTAACGCGTAAAACAGCATAAAACGACGAATTTTTTATTATTCGTTTTTATTAATATTGCTCTATTTGAACGATTTCAACGATCTAAAATGCTTGAAAATGCTTATTTTAGCAAAACAGCACGTTTTGAGCTTTAATCTGCGTTTTAACGCGTAAAACAGCATAAAACGACGAATTTTTATTATTCGTTTTTTATTGTCTATTTAACTTCAACGTCTAAAATGCGAAAATGCTTATTTGAAAACGCACGTTTGAGCAATGCGTTTTACGCGTAAACAGCATAAAACGACGATATTATTCGTTTTTAATATTGCTTCTTTTGACATTTCAACGATCTAAAATGCATCTTTTTAGCAAAAGCGTTGCTTATGCTTTGGTACAAAACACGACGTTTGGCAGCTTTTAATCTCTGCGTTTCTAACGCGTGAAAACATATAAACGACAAAAGAAATTTATAAAACAAAGTTTTGAAGTATTCGATGTTTACAAACGGCAT
>NW_027048981.1:0-6927 GCF_025399875.1 Dalotia coriaria
TTCGGTTAAAAATTTAAATTCGTTTCGTAAAAAAGCTTTTAAGCATTTTAGATCGTTGAAACGTTTAATTAAACAATATTAATAAAAACGAATAATAAAAAAATTTGTTTTTTTTTTGCTGTTTTGCGTTAAAACGGGAATAAACTCAAAACGTGCTGTTTTTCTAAAATAAGCATTTTAAAAAGGGGGGGGTTTTAAAAGGGTTTAAACTTTTTAATAAAAAAGAATAATAAAAAAATTTGCCGTTTTTTTATGCTGTTTTACGCGTTAAAACGCAGATTAAAATAAAACGGGCTGTTTTTTCTAAAATAAAACATTTTCAAACATTTTAGATCGTTGAAATCGTTCAAATAGACGCAATATTTAAAAAAAGAATAATAAAAAATTTCGTCGTTTTATGCTGTTTTACGCGTTAAACCGCAGATTAAAACTCAAAACGTGCTGTTTTGCTAAAATAAGCATTTTCAAGCATTTTAGATCGGGAAATCGTTTTAAATAAAACAATATTAATAAAAACGAATAATAAAAATTCGTCGTTTTTTTGTGTATTACGCGTTTTAAAAAGCGAAATTAAAAACTCAAAACGTGCTGTTTTTTCTAAAATAAAACATTTTTAAGCCAAAATCGTTGGGAAAACCCTTCAAATTGGACCAATAAAAATAAAAACGAATAATAAAAAAATTTTGTCGTTTTTTTTGCTGTTTTACGCGTTAAAACCCGAATAAAACTCAAAAAAAATTTCTGTTTTGCCAAAAAAAAGCATTTTCAAGCATTTTTTGATCGTTGAAATCGTTCAAATAGACGCAATATTAATGAAAAACGAATAATAAAAATTTCGTGTTTTTATGCTGTTTTTTCGCGTTAAAAAGCAGATTAAAACTCAAAAACTGCTGTTTTGCTAAAATAAGCATTTTCAAGCATTTTTTTTAATTTTAAAACGTTCAAATAAACAATATTTAAAAAAAACGAAAAAAATAAAAAAATTTGTCGTTTTTTATGCTTTTTTTACGCGTTAAAACGCAAAATTAAACTCAAAAACGTGCTGTTTTGCTAAAAAAGCATTTTCCAAACTTTTTTTATCGTTGAAATCGTTCCTGGGGGGGGAAAAAAAAAATAAAAACGAAAAATAAAAATTTCGTCGTTTTTTTATGCTGTTTTACGCGTTAAAACGCAGGGGGAAAAAACCCAAAAAGTTTTTGTTTTTAAAATAAACATTTTCAAGCATTTTTAGATCGTTGAAATCGTTCAAATAGGCGCAATATTAATAAAAGGAATAATAAAAATTTCGTCGTTTTATGCTGTTTTTCGCGTTAAAACGCAGATTAAAGCTCAAATCGTGCCTTTTTTCTAAAATAAAAACATTTTCAAAACTTTTTTCCCTTAAAATTTGTTCAAATTGAAGCAATAAAATAAAAACGAATAATAAAAAATTTGTCGTTTTATGGGTTTTTTTACGCGTTAAAACGCAGAGTAAAACTCAAAAACCGCCGTTTTGCCAAAATAAGCATTTCCGTACATTTTTTGATCGTTGAAATCGGGTTAAAAAAGACGCAATATTAAAAAAAGAATAATAAAAATTTCGTCGTTTTTTTGCTGTTTTGCTTTTAAAAAGCAGATTAAAATAAAACGTGCTTTTTTTTTGCCAAAAAAAAACATTTTTTAAAACATTTTAAAATCTTTAAAAACGTTTAAAAAAAAAATGTTAATAAAAACAATAATAAAAAAATTTGTCATTTTTTTGCTCTTTTTTTCCCCGTTAAAACGCAGATTAAAAAACTCCAAAAAGTGCTGTTTTGCCAAAAAAAAATTTTTTAAGGGGAAGATGTTGAAATCGCTCAAATAGGACGCAATTTAAATTTAAAAAAAAATAATAAAAAAATTTTGTCGTTTTTTTGCTGGTTTTTCCCTTAAAACGCAGGTAAACTCAAAACGTGCTGTTTTTTCTAAAATAACATTTTTTAAACATTTTAGATCGTTGACATCGTTCAAATAAAACTATTAAAAAAACGAATAATAAAAATTCGTCGTTTTTGCTTTTTTTACGCGTTAAAACGCAAAATTAAAACTCAAAACGTGCTGTTTTTTCTAAAATAAGCATTTTCAAGCATTTTAGATCGTTGGGAAAACGTTTAAATAGACGCAATAATTAAAAAAACGAGTTTAAAAAAAAATTCGTCGTTTTTTTTGCTTTTTTTTACGCGTTAAAACGCAGATTAAAAACCCCAAAATTTCTGTTTTTTCTTTTAAAAAAAGCATTTTTTAAGCATTTTTAAAATCGTTGGGAAAAAGTTCAAATAAAACTTTTTAATAAAAAAGAATAATAAAAAAATTTTCGTTTTTTTTGCTGTTTTTCGAGTTAAAACGCAGATTAAAGCTCAAAACGTGCTTTTTTCGTTAAAATAAGCATTTTTAAGCATTTTAGATCGTTGAAATCGTTCAAATAGAAACAATATTAATAAAAACAATAATAAAAAAATTTGTCGCTTTTTTTGATGTTTTACGCATTAAAACGCAGATTAAAAACCCAAAAAGTGCTGTTTTGCTAAAATAAGCATTTTCAACATTTTAGATTTTTGAAATCGTTTCCCAAAAAAACAATATTAATAAAAAAGAATAAAAAATTCGTCGTTTTTTTTGCTGTTTTTCGCGTTAAAACGCAGAATAAAGCTTTTAAAACTTCTTTTTTTCTAAAATAAAACATTTTCCCAAACATTTTAGATCGTTAAATCGTTTTAAATAAACAATATTAATAAAAAAGAATAATAAAAAATTCTCGTTTTTTTTGCTTTTTTTTCGCGTTAAAACCCCCGAATAAAACTCAAAACGTGCTGTTTTTCTTTTAAAAAAAAACATTTTCCGGGATTTCAGATCGTTGAAATCGTTCAAATAAATTTAAAATTTAAAAAAAGAATAATAAAAATTCGTCGTTTTTTCTGTTTTTCGCGTTAAAAAGCAGATTAAAAAAACAAAACGTGCTGTTTTGCTAAAAATAAGCATTTTCAAGCTTTTAATCGTTGAAATCGTTTAAATGGGGGCCTTTTTAATAAAAAAGAATAATAAAAAATTTGTCGTTTTATGCTGTTTTTCGCGTTAAAACGCAGATTAAAATAAAACGATTTCACAAAATAAGCATTTTTAAGCATTTTGAATTTTGTTGAAATCGTTCAAATAGAAGCAATATTAATAAAAAACAATAATAAAAAAAATTCGTCGTTTTATGCTGTTTTACGCGTTAAAACGCAGATTAAAAAATCAAAACTCTGTTTTGCTTAAAATAAGCATTTTCAAGCATTTTTTGATCGTTGAAATCGTTCAAATAGACGCCATAAAAAAAAAAACGAAAAATAAAAATTTTGTCGTTTTTATGCTGTTTTACGCGTTAAAACGCAGAATAAAGCTCAAAACGTGCTGTTTTGCTAAAATAAGCATTTTCAAGCATTTTAGATCGTTGAAATCGTTCAAATAGAAGCAATATTAATAAAAACGAATAATAAAAATTTCGCGTTTTATGCTGTTTTACGCGTTAAAACGCAGATTAAACTCAAAACGATGCTGTTTTGCTAAAATAAGCATTTTCAAGCATTTTAGATCGTTGAAATCGTTCAAATAGACGCAATATTATAAAAAACGATAATAAAAATTCGTCGTTTTTATGCTGTTTTACGCGTTAAAACGCAGATTAAAAGCTCAAAACGTGCTGTTTTGCTAAAATAAGCATTTTCAAGCATTTTAGATCGTTGAAATCGTTCAAATAGAGCAATATTAATAAAACGAATAATAAAAATTCGTCGTTTTTGCTGTTTTACGCGTTAAAACGCAGATTAAAGCTCAAAACGTGCTGTTTTGCTAAAATAAGCATTTTTCAAGCATTTTAGACTCGTTGAAATCGTCAAATATAAGCAATATTAATAAAAACGCAATAATAAAAATTCGTCGTTTTTATGCTGTTTTACGCGTTAAAACGCAGATTAAACTCAAAACGTGCTGTTTTGCTAAAATAGCATTTTCAAGCATTTTAGATCGTTGAAATCGTTCAAATAGAAGCAATATTAATAAAACGAATAATAAAATTTTGTCGTTTTTTTGTGTTTTACGCGTTAAAACGCAGAATAAAACTCAAAACGTCTGTTTTGCTAAAATAAACATTTTCAAGCATTTTTAGATCGTTGAAATCGTTCAAATTGACGCAATATTAATAAAAACGAATAATAAAAATTGTCGTTTTATGTGTTTTACCGTTAAAACGCAGATTAAAGCTCAAAACGTGCTGTTTTGCTAAAATAAGCATTTTCAAGCATTTTAGATCGTTGAAATCGTTTAAATAGACGCAATATTAATAAAAACGAATAATAAAAATTTAAATCGTTTTGTAACAGCACACGCGTTAAACGCGAATTAAAGCTCAAACGTGCTGTTTTTTGTAAAATAAGCATTTTCAAGCATTTTAGAACGTTGAAATCGTTCAAATAGACGCAATATTAATAAAAACGAATAATAAGAAAATTTCGTCGTTTTTTATGCTGTTTACGCGTTAAAACGCAGATTAAAGCACTCCAAAACGTGCTGTTTTGCTAAAATAAAAGCATTTTCAAGCATTTAGATCGTTGAAATCGTTCAAATAGAAGCAATATTATTAATAAAAACGGAATAATAAAAATTTCGTCGGTGCGTAACGTGCATTAAACACGTTAAAAGCTCAAAATTGTGCTGTTTTTGTAAAAATAAGCATTTTCAAAGCATTTTAGATCGTTGAATCGTTCAAATAGACGCAATATTGGCAAAACGAATAATAAAAATTTCGTCGTTTTGTGCTGTTTTACGCGTTAAAAGCGATTAAAAGCTCAAAACATTATGTTTTTTGCTAAAATAAGCATTTTCGAAGCATTTTAAATCGGTGAAATCGTTCAAATAGGAGGATTATTAGCAAAACGAATAATAAAAATTCGTCGTTTTTATGCTTATTTTTACGCGCGTTAAAACGCAGATTAAAGCTCAAAACACGATGTTTTGGTAAGTAAATTTTCAAGCATTTTAGATCGTTGAAATCGTTCAAACGGGCGCAATAAGCCGTGGCAAAAATTTCGTCGTTTACATGCTGTTTTACGCGTTAAAACGCAGAATAAGCTCAAAACGTGCTGTTTTTTGCTAAAATAAGCACAGAAGCATTTTAGATCGTTGAAATCGTTCAAAATGGGCGCAATATTATTAAAAACGAATAATAAAATTTCGTCGTTTTTATGCTGTTTTGCGCGTTAAAACGCAGATTAAAGCTCAAATCGTGCTGTTTTGCTAAAATAAGCATTTTAGATCGTTGAAATCGTTCAAATGAAGCAATATTAATAAAAACGGAATAATAAAAATTGCGTCGTTTTTTATGTACAACACGCGTTAAAACGCAGATTAAAACTCAAAACGTGCTGTTTTGCTGAAATAAGCATTTTCAAGCATTTTTAAAAATCGTTGAAATCGTTTTTAAAAAGGGGAAAAAAAAATTAATAAAAAGAATAATAAAAAATTTCGTCATTTTTTTGTCTTTTTCGCGTTAAAAGCAGATTAAAAGCTCAAAACGTGCTGTTTTTCTAAAAAAAAAACTTTTTAAGCATTTTTTGATCGTTGGGAAAACGCTCAAATAGACGCAATATTTAAAAAAAAACGAATAATAAAATTTCGTCGTTTTTTTGCTTTTTTTTACGCGTTAAAAGCAGGGAAAAAATCAAAACTGCTGTTTTTTCCCAAAAAATAAAAACAAGCATTTTGATCGTTGAAATCGTTCAAAAAAAGGAAAAAATAAAAAAAGAATAATAAAAAAATTTTTCCCTTTTTTTTGCTGTTTTCCGGTTTAAAAAGCAGATTAAAAACTCAAAACTTTTTCTGTTTTGTTAAAATAAGCATTTTCAAAACATTTCAGATCGGGGTTTAAATCGTTCAAATAGAAGTAAATTTTTAATAAAAACGAATAATAAAAAGTCGTTTTTTTTGCTGTTTTTCCCCGTTAAAACGCAGATTAAAACTCAAAACGTGCTGTTTTGCCCAAAAAAGCCAAACATTTTTTGATCGTTGAAATCGTTTAAATAGACGCAATATTAATAAAAGAAAATAAAAAATTTCGTCGTTTTTTTTGCTGTTTTTCGGGGAAAAACCGTTAAAACTCAAAAACGTGCTGTTTTGCTAAAATAAACATTTTTAAACTTTTGAAACTTTGAAATCGTTCCCGGGGAAACAAAATTTAAAAAAAAATGAATAATAAAAAAATTTGTCCCTTTTTTTTGCTGTTTTTCGCGTTAAAAAGTAGATTAAACTCAAAACATGCGTTTTTAAAAAAAAACATTTTCAAACATTTTTTGATCCCTTTTAAATCGTTCAAATAGAAGCAATATTAATAATAAACGAATAATAAAAAAATTTGTGTTTTTTTTGCTGTTTTGCGTTAAAAACGGGTTTAAAAAAAGACGTGCTGTTTTGCAAAACCCGCATTTTCAAAGGAAGATCCGGGGAAAACGTTCCCAAAAAGGGGGGGAATATTTAAAAAAAAGAATAAAAAAAATTTCGCCCCTTTTTTGCGTTTTAAAACGCGGTTAAAACTCAAAAAGTGCTTTTGCTAAAATAAGCATTTTTTAAGCATTTTAGATCGGGCGTTCCAAAAAAGGGGGAAAATTTTTAAAAACGAATAAAAATTCGTCGTTTTTTTGCTTTTTTTAAAAAGCAGTTAAAACCTTTAAAACGTGCTGTTTTGGTGAAAATTTCAAGCATTTTAAAATGGGTTGTCGTTTTAAAAGACGCTAAAATAAAACGAATAATAAAATTTCGTCCCTTTTTTTGCTGTTTTTCGCGTTTAAAAAGCGAAAAAAAACCCCAAAAGGGTTTTTTCTAAAATAAACATTTTAAACATTTGATCGCGTTGAAATCCAAAAAGACCTTTGTTAAAAA
>NW_027048982.1:0-6923 GCF_025399875.1 Dalotia coriaria
GCTGTTTTACGCGTTAAAACGCAGATTAAAAACTCAAAACGTGCTGTTTTGCTAAAATAAGCATTTTCAAACATTTTAGATCGTTGAAATCTTCAAATGAAGCAATAATTTAAAAAAAAGAAAAATAAAAAAATTCCCCCGTTTTTTTTGCTGTTTTACCCCGTTAAAACGCAAAATTAAAAATTTAAAAAGGTGCTGTTTGCTGAAAAAGCATTTTCAAGCATTTTAGATCGTTGAAATCGTTCAAATGAAGCAAATTTAAAAAAAAACGGGAAAAATAAAAAATTTGTCGTTTTATGCTGTTTTTGCGTTAAAAAAGCAGATTAAAAACTCAAAACGTGCTGTTTTGCTTTTAAAAAAAGCATTTTCAAGCATTTTAGATCGTTGAAATCGTTCAAAAGAAGCAATATTAATAAAAACGAAAAAAAATTCGTCGTTTTATGCTTTTTTTACGCGTTAAACGCAGATTAAAAACTCAAAAAGTGCTGTTTTGCTAAAATAAGCATTTTCGCATTTTTGATCGTTGAAATCGTTCAAATGGACCAAATTAATAAAAACGAATAATAAAAAAATTTTGTCGTTTATATGCTGTTTTTCGCGTTAAAAACGCAGATTAAAAACTCAAAAAAGTCGGGTTTTGCTAAAATAAGCATTTTCAAGCATTTTAGATCGTTGGGAAAACGTTCAAATAGACGCAATAAAAAAAAAAACGAATTTAAAAAAAATTTTTTTTTTATGCTGTTTTTCGCGTTAAAAAAGCAGAATAAAACTCAAAACGTGCCGTTTTTTCTAAAAAACATTTTTAAGCATTTTGATCCCTTGAAATCGTTCCCAAAAAACGCAATATTGATAAAAAAAAGAATAATTAAAATTTCGTCGTTTTATGCTGTTTTTTCGCGTTAAAAAAGGGATTAAAGCTCAAAACGTGCTGTTTTTGCTAAAATAAGCATTTTCAAGCATTTTTGATCGTTGGGAAACGTTCAAATAGACGCAATAAAAAAAAAAAAACGAATAATAAAAATTTCGTCGTTTTTATGCTGTTTTACCCTTAAAACGCAGGTAAAAACTCAAAACGTGCTGTTTTGCTTTAAGCATTTTTAAGCATTTTAGATCGTTGAAATCGTTCAAATAAAACGCAATATTAATAAAAACGAATAATAAAAAAATTTTGTCGTTTTATGTTTTTTTACGCGTTAAAAAGCAGATTAAAAATCAAAAAGTGCTGTTTTTCTAAAAAAAGCATTTTTCAAGCATTTTTTTGATCGTTGAAATCGTTCAAATAGAAGCAATATTAAAAAAAACGAATAATAAAAATTCGTCTTTTTTTGCTGTTTACGCGTTAAAAAGCAGATTAAAAACTCAAAAAGTGCTGTTTTGCTAAAATAAGCATTTTCCCAAACATTTTTTGATCGTTTAAATCGTTCTTTAAAAACAAAAATTTAAAAAAAACGAACAATAAAAATTCGTCGCTTTTATGCTGTTTCCCCCGTTAAAACGCGGGTTTAAAAAAAAAACGGGTGTTTTTTCTAAAAAAGCATTTTCAAGCATTTTAGATCGGAAATCGTTCAAATAGACGCAATATTAATTTAAAAAAAAGAATAATAAAAAATTCGTCGTTTTTTTTGTTTTTTTACGCGTTAAAACGCAGATTAAACTCCCAAAAAGTGCTGTTTGCTAAAATAAGCATTTTTCAAGCATTTTAGATCGTTGAAATCGTTCAAATGGGGCAATATTAATAAAAACGAATAATAAAAATTTCGTCGTTTTTATGCTGTTTTACGCGTTAAAACGCAGATTAAAACTCAAAACGTGCTGTTTTGCTAAAATAAGCATTTTCAAGCATTTTTTGATCGTTGAAATCGTTCAAATAACGCAATAAAATAAAAACGAATAATAAAAATTTTGTGTTTTTTTATGCTTTTTTACGCGTTAAAACGCAGATAAAGCTCAAAACGTGCTGTTTTTTCTAAAAAAAGCATTTTCAAGCATTTTAGATCGTTGAAATCTTTTAAATGGGCGCAATAAATTAAAAAACGAATAATAAAAATTTCGTCGTTTTTTTTGCTGTTTTACGCGTTAAAACGCAGATTAAAACTCAAAACGTGCTGTTTTTTCTTTTAAAAAAAGCATTTTCAAGCATTTTGATCGTTGAAATCGTTCAAATAGAAGCAATATTAATAAAAACGAATAATAAAAATTCGTCGTTTTATGCTGTTTTACGCTTAAAACGCAGATTAAAACTCAAAACGTGCTGTTTTGCTAAAATAAGCATTTTTCAAGCATTTTAGATCGTTTAAATCTTTTAAATAGAGCAATAAAAATAAAAACGAATAATAAAAAATTTCGTCGTTTTTTTGCTGTTTTACGCGTTAAAACGCAGAATAAAACTCAAAACGTGCTGTTTTGCTAAAATAAGCATTTTCAAGCATTTTAGATCGTTGAAATCGTTTCAAATAGACGCAATATTAATAAAAACGAATAATAAAAATTTCGTGTTTTTATGCTGTTTTACGCGTTAAAAAGCAGATTAAAAGCTCAAAACGTGCTGTTTGCTAAAATAAGCATTTTCAAGCATTTTTAGATCGTTGAAATCTTTCAAATAGAAGCAATATTAATAAAAACGAATAATAAAAAAATTCGTCGTTTTTATGCTGTTTTACGCGTTAAAACGCAGATTAAAACTCAAAACGTGCTGTTTTTAAAATAAGCATTTTCAAGCATTTTTAGATCGTTGAAATCGTTTCAAATAGACGCAATATTATAAAACGAATAATAAAATTTCGTCGTTTTATGCTGTTTTACGCGTTAAAACGCAGATTAAAACTCAAAACGTGCTGTTTTTTCTAAAATAATCATTTTCAAAGCATTTTTTGATCGTTGAAATCGTTCAAATAGACGCAATATTAATAAAAACGAATAATAAAAATTTCGTCGTTTTTATGCTGTTTACGCGTTAAAACGCAGATTAAAGCTCAAAACGTGCTGTTTTGCTAAAATAAGCATTTTCAAGCATTTTTAGATCGTTGAAATCGTTCAAATAGACGCAATAAAAATAAAAACGAATAATAAAAATTCGTCGTTTTATGCTGTTTACGCGTTCAAACGCAATAAAAGCTCAAAACGTGCTGTTTTGCTAAAATAAGCATTTTCAAGCATTTTTTGATCGTTGAAATCGTTCAAATAGACGCAATATTAATAAAAACGAATAATAAAAATTTCGTCGTTTTATGCTGTTTTACGCGTTAAAACGCGATTAAAGCTCAAAACGTGCTGTTTTGCTAAAATAAGCATTTTCAAGCATTTTAGATCGTTGAAATCGTTCAAATAGAAGCAATATTAATAAAAAAAGAATAATTAAAAATTCGTCGTTTTTATGCTGTTTTACGCGTTAAAACGCAGATTAAACTCAAAACGTGCTGTTTTTTCTAAAATAAGCATTTTCAAGCATTTTAGATCGTTGAAATCGTTCAAATAGAAGCAATATTAATAAAAACAAATAATAAAAATTCGTCGTTTTATGCTGTTTTACGCGTTAAAACGCAGATTAAAACTCAAAACGTGCTGTTTTTTCTAAAATAAGCATTTTCAAGCATTTTAGATCGTTGAAATCGTTCAAATGGACGCAATATTAATAAAAACGAATAATAAAAATTTCGTCGTTTTATGCTGTTTTACGCGTTAAAACGCAGATTAAAACTCAAAACGTGCTGTTTTGTTAAAATAACATTTTTAAGCATTTTAGATCGTTGAAATCGTTCAAATAAGCAATATTAATAAAAAAGAATAATAAAATTCGTCGTTTTTTTGCTGTTTTACGCGTTAAAACGCAGATTAAAGCTCAAAACGTGCTGTTTTGCTAAAATAAGCATTTTCAAGCATTTTTTGATCGTTGAAATCTTTCAAAAAAGAAGCAATATTAATAAAAACGAATAATAAAAAATTCGTCGTTTTATGCTGTTTTTCGCGCGTTAAAACGCAGATTAAAGCTCAAAACGTGCTGTTTTGCTAAAATAAGCATTTTCAAGCATTTTAGATCGTTGAAATCTTTCAAATAGAAGCAATATTAAAAAAACGAATAATAAAAAATTCGTCGTTTTTAAAGCTGTTTTACGCGTTAAAACGCAGATTAAAAACTCAAAACGTGCTGTTTTTTAAAATAAGCATTTTCAAGCATTTTAGATCGTTGAAATCTTCAAAAAGAAACAATATTAATAAAAACGAATAATAAAAATTCGTCGTTTTATGCTGTTTTTCGCGTTAAAACGCAGATTAAACTCAAAACGTGCTGTTTTTTTAAAATAAGCATTTTCAAAACATTTTAGATCGTTGAAATCGTTCAAATAGACGCAATATTAATAAAAACGAATAAAAAAGAATTTCGTCGTTTTATGCTGTTTACGCGTTAAAACGCTGATTAAAACTCAAAACGTGCTGTTTTGCTAAAATAAGCATTTTCAAGCATTTTAGATCGTTGAAATCGTTCAAATAGACGCAATATTAATAAAAAAGAATAAAAAAATTTCGTCGTTTTTATGCTGTTTTGCGTTAAAACGCAGATTAAACTCAAAACGTGCTGTTTTGCTAAATAAGCATTTCAAGCATTTTAGATCGTTGAAATCTTTCAAATAGAAGCAATAAATAAAACGAATAATAAAAATTCGTCGTTTTTTTGCTGTTTTACGCGTTAAAACGCAGATTAAAAACTCAAACGTGCTGTTTTTAAAATAAGCATTTTTTAAGCATTTTAGATCGTTGAAATCGTTCAAATGACGCAATATTAAAAAGAATAATAAAAATTTCGTCGTTTTTAGCTGTTTTACGCGTTAAAACGCAGATTAAAAACTCAAAACGTGCTGTTTTGCTAAAATAATCATTTTTAAGCATTTTAGATCGTTGAAATCGTTCAAATAGACGCAATATTAATAAAAACGAATAATAAAAATTTCGTCGTTTTATGCTGTTTTACGCGTTAAAAACGCAGATTAAAGCTCAAAACGTGCTGTTTTGTTAAAATAAGCATTTTCAAGCATTTTAAGATCGTTGAAATCATTTTAAATAGACGCAATATAAATAAAAACGAATAATAAAATTTCGTCGTTTTTATGCTGTTTTTCGCGTTAAAATGCAGAATAAAGCTCAAAACGTGCTGTTTTCTAAAGTAACATTTTCAAGCATTTTAGATCGTTGAAATCGTTCAAATAGCGCAAAATAAATAAAAAAATAATAAAAATTTCGTCGTTTTATATATTCGCTGTTTTACGCGTTAAAACGCAGAATAACGCTAAAACGTCTGTTTTGCTAAAAAAGCATTTTCAAGCATTTTAGATCGTTGAAATCTTTCAAATAGACGCAATATTAATAAAAACGAATAAAAAAATTTCGTCGTTTTTATGCTGTTTTACGCGTTAAAACGCAGATTAAATCAAAACGTGCTGTTTTGCTAAAATAAGCATTTTCAAGCATTTTAGATCGTTGAAATCATTCAAAAACGCAATATAATAAAACAAATAATAATAAAATTTCGTGTTTTTTATGCTGTTTTACCGTTAAAACGAGATTAAAACTCAAAACGTGCTGTTTTGCTAAAATAAGCATTTTCAAGCATTTTAGATCGTTGAAATCTTTCAAATAGAAGCAATATTAATAAAAAATAATAAAAATTCGTTTTTACTGTTTTTAAGCGATAAAACGCAGATTAAACTCAAAACGTGTTGTGTTTTTAAAATAAGCATTTTCAAGCATTTTAGATCGTTGAAATCGTTAAATAGACGAATATTAATAAAACGAATAATAAAAATTTCGTCGTTTTTATGTGTTTTAGCGTTAAAACGCTGATTAAACTCAAAACGGTTTGTAAAATAAGCATTTTCAAGCATTTTAGATCGTTTGAAATCGTTTAAAGACGCAATTATAATAAAACGAATAATAAAAAATGTCATTTTATGCTTTTTGCGCGTTAAAAGAGCAAATTAAAAAAAACGTTTTAAATAAGCATTTTCAATTTTAGATCGATGAAATCGTTCAAATAAAAGTAATATTAATAAAAACGAATAATAAAAATTGTCGTTTTTATGCTGTTTTAACGTTAAAACCAATTAAAAACAAAACGTAAATTTTGCTTAAATAAGCATTTTCAAGCATTTAAATAAAACGTTAAAAACTTTTAACGTGAAGCAATATTAAAGTAAAAAATAAAAAAATTCGTCGTTTTATGCTGTTTTTACGCGTTAAATCGCAGATTAAAACCAAAACGTGCTGTTTTGCTAAAATAAAGCATTTTCAAGCATTTTAGATCGTTGAAATACGTTCAAATGGACGCAATATTAATAAAAACGAATAATAAAATTTCGTCGTTTTTATGTTGTTTAGCGTCAAAACGCAGATTAAAAGCTCAAAACGTGCTGTTTTGCTAAAATAAGCGTTTTCAAGCATTTTAGATCGTTGAAATCGTTCAAATAACAATTAATAAAAACGAATAATAAAAATTCGTCGTTTTATGCTGTTTTACGCGTTAAAACGCAGATTAAAGCTAAAACGTGCTGTTTTGCTAAAATAAGCATTTTCAAAGCATTTTGGATCGTTGAAATCGTTTCAAATAGACGCAATAAAAATAAAAAACGAATAATAAAATTTCGTCGTTTTTATGCTGTTTTACGTTAAAAGCAGAATAAAAGCTCAAAACGTGCTGTTTTGCTAAAATAAGCATTTTCAAGCATTTTTAGATCGTTGAAATCGTTCAAATAGACGCAATATTAATAAAAACGAATAATAAAAATTTCGTCGTTTTTATGCTGTTTTACGCGTTAAACGCAATTAAAGCGCAAAACGTGCTGTTTTGCTAAAATAAGCATTTTCAAGCATTTTAGATCGTTGAAATCGTTCAAATAGAAATTTTAACGAAAAACGTCGTTTTATGCTGTTTA
>NW_027048983.1:0-6917 GCF_025399875.1 Dalotia coriaria
GCAAAAAACACGTTTTTTTTTAAATTTTTTTTAAAAGCGCCATTTAAATTTAACGATCTAAAATGCTTGAAAATGCTTATTTTCGCAAAACAGCATTTTGAGCTTTAATCTGCGTTTTAACGCGTAAAACAGCATAAAACGACGAATTTTTTTTTATCGTTTTTTTTAATATTGCTCTATTTGGGAAAGATTTCAACGATCTAAAATGCTTCAAAATGCTATTTAGCAAAACAGCACGTTTTGATTTTATTTTGCGTTTTAAGTAACAGCATAAAACGACGAAATTTTTATATTCGTTTTTATTAATATTGCTTTATTTTAAAAAATTTCAACGATCTAAAAAGCTTGAAAATGCTTATTTTAGCAAAAACAGCACGTTTTGAGCTTTAATCTGCGTTTTAACGCGTAAACAGCATAAAAATGACGAATTTTTATTTTGTTTTTTTTTAAATATTGCTTCTATTTAAACGATTTCAACGATCTTGCTTGAAAATGCTTATTTTAGCAAAACAGCACGTTTTGAGCTTTAATCTCGTTTTTAAAGCGAAAACAGCATAAAACGACGAATTTTTTTTATTCGTTTTTTTTAATATTGCTTCTATTTGAAGTTTCAACGATCTAAAAAAGTTGAAAAAACTTATTTTGCAAAAACAGCACGTTTTTAGTTTTTAAACTGCGTTTTAACCCTAAAACCATAAAAAAGACAATTTTTTTTTATTCGTTTTTATTAATATTGCGTCTATTTGCATTTCAACGATCTAAAATGCGAAAAAAGCTTATTTTGAAAAAAATCACGTTTGAGTTTAATCAGCGTTTAACGCGTAAAAAACATAAAAAAGACAAATTTTTTTAATTGTTTTTATTAATAATTTGGGCTATTTGAACGTTTCAACGATCTAAAATGCGAAAAAGTTATTTTAGCAAAACAGCCCTTTTGGTTTTAAACTGCGTTTTAACGGAAAACAGCATCACGTTTTTATTATTCGTTTTTTTTAAATTTTTCTATTTAACGATTTCAACGATCTAAAATGCTTAAAATGCTTATTTTTTAAAAAAAGCACGTTTTGAGTTTAATCTGCTTTAACGCGTAAAACACATAAAACGACGAATTTTTACTATTCGTTTTATAAATTTGCGGCGAAAGTTTCAACAATCAAAATGGAAAATCTTTTTTAAAACAGCACATTTGAGCAACCGTTTTAACGCAAAAAAGCATAAGAATGACGAATTTTTTTTTATTCGTTTTTATTAATATTGCTTCTTTGAACGATTTCAACGATCTAAAAATGCGAAAATGCTTTTTTGCAAAACAACCCTTTTGGTTTTTTTCCGTTTTAACCCTAAAACGCAAAAACGACGAAATTTGTATTATTGTTTTTATTAAAATTGCGTCTATTTGAACATTTTAACGATCTAAAATGCTTAAATGCTTATTTAGCAAAACAGCACGTTTTGAGCTTTAATCTGCGTTTTAACGCGTAAAACAGCCTAAAATGACGAATTTTTTTATTATTCGTTTTATTAATATTGCTTCTATTTAAACGATTTCAACGATCTAAAATGCTTGAAAATGCTTATTTTAGCAAAACAGCACGTTTTGAGCTTTTTAAACTGCGTTTTAACGCGTAAAAAAGCATAAAAACGACGAATTTTTTTTTATTCGTTTTTATTAATATTGCTTCTATTTGAACGATTTCAACGATCTAAAATGCTTGAAAATGCTTTTTTTTAGCAAAACAGCACGTTTTGAGCTTTAATCTGCGTTTTTAAAGCGTAAAACAGCATAAAACGACGAATTTTTTATTAATTTGTTTTTATTAATATTGCGTCTATTTGAACGATTTCAACGATCTAAAATGCTTGAAAATGCTTATTTTAGCAAACATCACGTTTGAGCTTTTTAAACAGCGTTTTAACGCGTAAAACAGCATAAAACGACGAAATTTTTATTATTCGTTTTTATTAATATTGCGCCTATTTGAACGATTTCAACGATCTAAAATGCTTGAAAATGCTTATTTTGCAAAACAGCACGTTTTGAGCTTTAATCTGCGTTTTAACGCGTAAAACAGCATAAAACGACGAATTTTTATTATTCGTTTTATTAATTATTGCTTCTATTTGAACGATTTCAACATCTAAAATGCTTGAAAATGCTTATTTTAGCAAAACAGCACGTTTTGAGCTTTTAATCTGCGTTTTAACGCGTAAAACAGCATAAACGACGAATTTTTACTTTTTCGTTTTTATTAATATTGCGTCTAATTTGAACGATTTCAACATCTAAAATGCTTGAAAATGCTTATTTTAGCAAAACAGCACGTTTTGAGCTTTAATCTGCGTTTAACGCGTAAAACAGCAAAAATGACGAATTTTTTATTATTCGTTTTTATTAATATTGCTTCTATTTGAACGATTTCAACGATCTAAAATGCTTGAAAATGCTTTATTTTAGCAAAACAGCACGTTTTGAGCTTTTTAAACTGCGTTTTAACGCGTAAAACAGCATAAAACGACGAAATTTGTATTATTCGTTTTATTAATATTGCGTTTTATTTGAACGATTTCAACGATCTAAAATGCTTGAAAATGCTTATTTTAGCAAAACAGCACGTTTTGAGCTTTAATCTGCGTTTTAACGCGTAAAACAGCATAAAAAAGACGAATTTTTTATTATTCGTTTTTTATTAATTGCTTCTATTTAAACGATTTCAACGATCTAAAATGCTTGAAAATGCTTATTTTAGCAAAACAGCACGTTTTGAGTTTAATCTGCGTTTTAACGCGTAAAACAGCATAAAAAAGACGAATTTTTATTATTCGTTTTTATTAATATTGCTTCTATTTGAACGATTTCAACGATCTAAAATGCTTGAAAATGCTTATTTTAGCAAAACAGCACGTTTGAGCTTTAATTCGCGTTTTAACGCGTAAAACAGCATAAAAACGACTAATTTTTATTATCGTTTTTTTTAATATTGCGTCTATTTGAACGATTGCAACGATCTAAAATGCTTGAAAATGCTTATTTTAGCAAAACACACGTTTGAGCTTTAATCAGCGTTTTAACGCGTAAACAGCATAAAAAAGACGAAATTTTTATTATTCGTTTTTATTAATATTGCGCCTATTTGAAACGATTTCAACGGGTCTAAAATGCTTGAAAATGCTTATTTTCGCAAAACAGCACGTTTTGAGCTTTAATCGCGTTTTAACGCGTAAAACAGCATAAAACGACGAATTTTATTATTCGTTTATTAATATGCTTCTATTTGAACGATTTCAACTATCTAAAATGCTTGCAAAATGCTTATTTTAGCAAAACAGCACGTTTTGAGCTTTATTCTGCGTTTTAACGCGTAAAACAGCATAAAAACGACGAAATTTTATTATTCGTTTTTATTAATATTGCGTCTATTTAAACGATTTCAACGATCTAAAATGCTTGAAAATGCTTATTTTAGCAAAACAGCACGTTTTGAGCTTTAATCTGCGTTTTAACGCGTAAAACAGCATAAAATGACGAATTTTTATTATTCGTTTTTATTAATATTGCTTCTATTTAAACGATTTCAACGATCTAAAATGCTTGAAAATGCTTATTTTAGCAAAACAGCACGTTTTGAGCTTTAATCTGCGTTTTAACGCGTAAAACAGCATAAAAACGACGAATTTTATTATTCGTTTTTATTAATATTGCTTCTATTTGAACGATTTCAACGATCTAAAATGCTTGAAAATGCTTATTTTGAGAAAAAAAGCACGTTTTGAGCTTTAATCACCGTTTTAACGCGTAAACAGCATAAAAATGACGAAATTTTTATTATTCGTTTTTATTAATATTGCGTCTATTTGAACGATTCAACGATCTAAAATGCTTGAAAATGCTTTATTTTAGCAAAACAGCACGTGTTGAGTTTTAATCTGCGTTTTAACGCGTAAAAAGCATAAAACGACGAATTTTTATTATTCGTTTTTATTAATATTGCTTCTATTTGAACGATTTCAACGATCTAAAATGCTTGAAAATGCTTATTTTAGCAAAACAGCACGTTGAGTTTAATCTGTTTTAATTCGTTTTAACACATAAAACGACGAATTTTAACTGTTTTATTAATCTAAGCTATTTGAACGATTTTATTACAAACAGCCTTTAAAGCCTTTTTAGCAGAACGCGTAAAGAGCTTTAATCTGCGACTGAACTTTGTAGAACGCTTTTAAATACACATTTCTATTCTGATTTTTAATATTGTATTTGAAAATGATTTACAAACATCAAGATTTTGAAAATCTTATTTTGCAAAACAGCATCGATTGAGCTTACTCGATTTAACGCGTATAAACAGCATTTTTTTAAAAACGCATTTACGATTTCGTTTTTATTAATATGCTCTATTTGAAGCAAAACGATCTAAAGTTTGAAAATGCTTTATTTTAGCAAAACAGCACAATTGAAGTTTTAATTGTTTCGCTTTAAAACAGTATTAAAACGACGAAATTTTTATTATTCGATTTATAATATTGCTTCTATTTAAGCAATTTCACGATTAGAGCTTTAAACTGCTATTTAAGCAAAACAGCACGATTCGAGTTTTAATTGCGTTTTATCGTAAATAGCATTAAAACGACGAAATTTTAACGTTTAATTCATATGCTTATTTTATTTCAAACAGATCTAAATGCTTGTAAAATGCTTATTTTGCAAAACAGCACGTTTTGGTTTAAATCGCGTTTTAACGTAAATCAGTTTTTATAAATGCTCATTTAATTTCACGTTTTAAATTAAATTCGTCTATTTTAGCAACAGTTTTGGTTAATCGCTTTACGCGTAAAACAGCATAAAACGACGATTTTTATTATTCGTTTTAATTAAATTGCTCTATTTAACGTTTTCAGCGATCTGAATGCTTGAAAATGCTTATTTAGCAAAACGCACGTTTTGAGCTTTAATCTGCGTTTTAACGCGTAAAACAGCATAAAAACGACGAATTTTTATTATTCGTTTTTATATTCTTCTATTTGAACGATTTCAACGATCTAAAATGCTTGAAAATGCTTATTTTATCAAAACACACGTTTTGAGCTTTAATCTGCGTTTTAAGCGTAAAACAGCATAAAACGACAATTTTTTTATTCGTTTTATTAATATTGCGTCTATTTGAACGATTTCAACGATCTAAAATGCTTGAATATGCTATTTAGCAAAACAGCACGTTTTGAGCTTTTAATCTGCGTTTTAACGCGTAAAACAGCATAAAACGATTTTATTATTCGTTTTTATTCATATGCTTCTATTTGAACGATTTCAACGATCTAAAATGCTTGAAAATGCTTATTTTAGCAAAACAGCACGTTTTGAGCTTTAATCTGCGTTTTAACGCGTAAAACAGCATAAAAACGACGAATTTTTATTATTCGTTTTTATTAATATTGCGTCTATTTGAACGATTTCAACGATCTAGAATGCTTGAAAATGCTTATTTTAGCAAAACATCACGTTTTGAGCTTTTAATCAGCGTTTTAACGCGTAAAACAAGCATAAAACGACGAAATTTTTTATTATTCGTTTTTATTAATATTGCGTCTATTTGAACGGATTTCAACGATCTAAAATGCTTGAAAATGCTTATTTTAGCAAAACAGCACGTTTTGAGCTTTAATCTGCGTTTTAACGCGTAAAACAGCATAAAACGACGAATTTTTATTATTCGTTTTTATTAATATTGCTCTATTTGAACGATTTCAACGATCTAAAATGCTTGAAAATGCTTATTTTAGCAAAACAGCACGTTTTGAGCTTTAATCTGCGTTTTAACGCGTAAAACAGCATAAAACGACGAATTTTTACTATTCGTTTTATTAATATTGCGTCTATTTGAACGGATTTCAACGATCTAAAATGCTTGAAAATGCTTATTTTAGCAAAACAGCACGTTTTGAGCTTTTAATCTGCGTTTTAACGCGTAAAACAGCATAAAAATGACGAATTTTTATTATTCGTTTTTTATTAATATTGCTTCTATTTAAACGATTTCAACGATCTAAAATGCTTGAAAATGCTTATTTTAGCAAAACAGCACGTTTTGAGTTTTAATCTGCGTTTTAACGCGTAAAACAGCATAAAATGACGAATTTTTTATTATTCGTTTTATTAATATTGCTTCTATTTGAACGATTTCAACGATCTAAAATGCTTGAAAATGCTATTTTAGCAAAACAGCACGTTTTGAGCTTTAATCAGCGTTTTAACGCGTAAACAGCATAAAATGACGAATTTTTATTATTCGTTTTTTATTAATATTGCTTCTATTTGAACGATTTCAACGATCTAAAATGCTTGAAAATGCTTATTTTAGCAAAACAGTACGTTTTGAGCTTTTAATCTGCGTTTTAACGCGTAAAACAGCATAAAACGACGAATTTTTTATTATTAGTTTTTATTAATATTGCTTCTATTTGAACGATTTCAACGATCTAAAATGCTTGAAAATGCTTATTTTAGCAAAACAGCACGTTTTGAACTTTATTCTGCGTTTTAACGTAAAACAGCATAAAACGACTAAATTTTTATTATTCGTTTTTATTAATATTGCGTCTATTTGAACGATTTCAACGATCTAAAATGCTTGAAAATGCTTATTTTAGCAAAACAGCACTTTGAGCTTTAATCTGCGTTAACGCGTAGCAGCATAAAATGCAATTTATTATTCGTTTTTATTAATATTGTTCTATTTAAACGATTTCAACGTCTAAATGCGTGCTTGTTTAAAACAGCTTATAAAATGTACGAATTTTATCATTCGTTTATTTAATTATTTGCTTCTATTTATTAATACGCATTTCAAAGCGAAATCTCAAAATTTTGCTTGTAAATTATTCGTTTTATTAATATGCGTCTATTTAGGGGGGAAAAAAAA
>NW_027048984.1:0-6916 GCF_025399875.1 Dalotia coriaria
AATTAAAAACCCCTGCTTTTTGCTAAAAAAAATTTTCGCATTTTGATGTGAAATCGTTCAAATAGAAGCAATATTAATAAAACAAATAATAAAAATTTCGTCGTTTTATGCTGTTTTACGCGTTAAAACGCAGATTAAACTCAAAACGTGCTGTTTTGCTAAAATAAGCATTTTCAAGCATTTTAGATCGTTGAAATCGTTCAAATAGAAGCAATATTAATAAAAAACGAACAATAAAAAATTCGTCGTTTTTATGCTGTTTTACGCGTTAAAACGCAGATTAAAGCTCAAAACGTGCTGTTTTGCTAAAATAATCATTTTCAAGCATTTTTAGATCGTTGAAATCGTTCAAATAGACGCAATATTAATAAAAACGATAATAAAAATTCGTCGTTTTATGCTGTTTTACGCGTTAAAACGCAGATTAAAGCTCAAAACGTGCTGTTTTGCTAAAATAAGCATTTTCAAGCATTTTAGATCGTTGAAATCGTTCAAATAGAAGCAATAATAATAAAACGAATAATAAAAATTCGTCGTTTTTATGCTGTTTTACGCGTTTAAAACGCAGATTAAAGCTCAAAACGAGCTGTTTTGCTAAAATAATCATTTTCAAGCATTTTAGATCGTTGAAATCGTTTCAAATAGACGCAATATTAATAAAAAACGAATAATAAAAATTCGTCGTTTTTTATGCTGTTTTACGCGTTAAAACGCAGATTAAAGCTCAAAACGTGCTGTTTTGCTAAAATAAGTATTTTCAAGCATTTTAGATCGTCGAAATCGTTCAAATAGACGCAATATTAATAAAACGAATAATAAAAATTTCGTCGTTTTTATGCTGTTTTACGCGTTAAAACGCAGATTAAAGCTCAAAACGTGCTGTTTTGCTAAAATAAGCATTTTCAAGCATTTTAGATCGTTGAAATCGTTCAAATAGATGCAATATTATAAAACGAATAATAAAAAATTCGTCGTTTTTATGCTGTTTTCGCGTTAAAACGCAGATTAAAGCTCAAAACGTGCTGTTTTGCTAAAATAATCATTTTCAAGCATTTTAGATTGTTGAAATCGTTCAAATAGACGCAATATTAATAAAAACGAATAATAAAAAATTCGTCGTTTTATGCTGTTTTACGCGTTAAAACGCAGATTAAAGCTCAAAACGTGCTCTTTTGCTAAAATAAGCATTTTCAAGCATTTTAGATCGTAGAAATCGTTCAAATAGAAGCAATATTAATAAAAACGAATAATAAAAATTCGTCGTTTTTATGCTGTTTTACGCGTTAAAACGCAGATTAAAAGCTCAAAACGTGCTGTTTTGCTAAAATAAGCATTTTCAAGCATTTTAGATCGTTGAAATCGTTTCAAATAGACGCAATATTAATAAAAAGATAATAAAAATTTCGTGTTTTTATGCTGTTTTACGCGTTAAAACGCAGATTAAAAGCTCAAAACGTGCTGTTTTGCTAAAATAAGCATTTTCAAGCATTTTAGATCGTTGAAATCGTTCAAATAAAGCAATATTAATAAAACGAATAATAAAAATCGTTTCGTTTTTTGCGTTTACGCGTTAAACGCAGATTAAAACTAAACGTGCTGTTTTGCTAAAATAACATTTTCAAGCATTTTAGATCGTTGAAATCGTTCAAAAGAAATAAAAATAAAACGAATAATAAAAATTTCGTCGTTTTATGCCGTTTTACGCGTTAAAACGCAGATTAAAGCTCAAAACGTGCTGTTTTGCTAAAATAAGCATTTTCAAGCATTTTAGATCGTTGAAATCGTTAAAAAAGCAATATTAATAAAAACGAATAATAAAAAATTCGTCGTTTTTCTTGTTTACGCGTTAAAACGCAGATTAAACTAAAACGTGCTGTTTTGCTAAAATAAGCATTTCAAGCATTTTTAGATCGTTGAAATCGTTCAAATAGACGCAATATTAATAAAATACGAATAATAAAAATCGTCGTTTTATGCTGTTTTCGCGTTAAAACGCAGATTAAACTCAAACTTTTTTTGCTAAAATAAGCATTTTAAGCATTTTAGATCGTTGAAATCGTTCAAATAAACATATTAATAAAAGATAAAAATTCGTCGTTTTTTTATGCTGTTTTACGCGTTAAAACGCAAAAATTAAACTCAAAACGTGCTGTTTTCTAAAATAAAAGCATTTTCAAAGCATTTAGATCGTTGAAATCGTTCAAATAGAACATATTGATAAAACGAATAATAAAATTCGTCGTTTTTATGCTGTTTTACGCGTTAAAACGCAGATTAAAGCTCAAATGCTGTTTTGCTAAATAAGATTTTCAAGCATTTTAGATCGTTGAAATCGTTCAAATAGAAGCAATATTTAAAAACGAATAATAAAAATTTGTCGTTTTTTGTTTTACGCGTTAAAAGCAGATTAAAGCTCAAAACGTGCTGTTTTGCTAAATAAGCTTTTCAAGCATTTTAATCGTTGAAATCGTTCAATAGAAGCAATATTAATAAAAACGAATAATAAAAAATTCGTCGTTTTATTGATTATACGCGTTAAAACGCAGATTAAAATCAAAACGTTTTGTTTTCAAAATAAGCATTTCAAGCATTTTAGATCGTTGAAATCGTTCAAAAGTCGCAATATTAATAAAAAAAGAATAAAAAAATCGTCTTTATGCTGTTTTACGCGTTAAAACGCAGATTACTCAAAACGTGCTGTTTTGCTAAAATAAGCATTTACAAGCATTTAGATCGTGGAAATCGTTCAAATAGAAGCAATATTAATAAAAACGAATAATAAAAATTCGTCTTTTTATGCTGTTTTACGCGTAAAAACGCAGATTAAGCTCAAAACGTGCTGTTTTGCTAAAAAAGCATTTTCAAGCATTTTAGATCGTTGAAATCGTTCAAATAGAAGCAATATTAATAAACAACGAATAAAATTCGTCGTTTTTATGCTGTTTTACGCGTTAAAACGCAGATTAAAGCTCAAAACGTCTGTTTTGCTAAAATAAGATTTTCAAGCATTTTAGATCGTTGAAATCGTTAAATAGAAGTAATATTAATAAAAACGAATAATAAAATTTCGTCGTTTTATGCTGTTTTACGCGTTAAAACGCAATTTAAAGCTCAAACGTGATGTTTTGCATAAAATAAACATTTTCAAGCTTTTAGATGCGTTGAAATCGTTAAATAGAGCAATATAATAAAAACGAATAATAAAAATTCGTCATTTTTAATCTTTTACGCGTTAAAACGCAGATTAAAGCTCAAAACGTGCTAATTTTGCTAAAATAAGCATTTTCAAGCATTTTAGATCGTTGAAATCGTTCAAATAAAGCAATATTAATAAAAACGAATAATAAAATTTCGTCGTTTGTATGTTATTTACGCGTTAAAAACGCAGATTAAACTCAAAAACGTCTGTTTTGCTAAAATAAGCATTTTCAAGCATTTTAGATCGTTGAAATCGTTTTTAAATAGAAGAATATTAAAAAACGAATCATAAAAATTCGTCGTTTTATGTTTTTACGCGTTAAAACGCGATTAAAAGCTCAAAACTGCTGTTTTGCTAAAATAAGCATTTTCAAGCATTTTAGATCGTTGAATCGTTCAAATAGACGATAATTATAAAAACGAATAATAAAAATTCGTCGTTTTTATGCTGTTTTACGCGTTAAAACGCAGATTAAAGCTCAAAACGGCTGTTTTGCTAAAATAAGCATTTTCAAGCATTTTAGATCGTTGAAATCGTTCAAATAACGTCAATATTAATAAAAAACGAATAATAAAAAATTTCTGTCGTTTTATGCTGTTTTACGCGTTAAAACGCAGATTAAAGCTCAAAACGTGCTGTTTTGCTAAAATAAGCATTTTCAAGCATTTTAGATCGTTGAAATCGTTCAAATAGAAGCAATATTAATAAAAACGAATAATAAAAATTCGTCGTTTTTGCTGTTTTACGCGTTAAAACGCAGATTAAAGCTCAAAACGTGCTGTTTTCTAAAATAAGCATTTTCAAGCATTTTAGATCGTTGAAATCGTTCAAATAAAAAGAATATTAATAAAAACGAATAATAAAATTTCGTCGTTTTAGTGTTTTAACCGTTAAAACGCAGATTAAAGCTCAAAACGTGCTGTTTTGCTAAAATAGCATTTTCAAGCATTTTAGATCGTGAAATCGTTCAAATAGAAGCAATATTATAAAACGAATAATAAAAATTCGTCATTTTATACTGTTTTACGCGTTAAAACGCAGATTAAAGCTCAAAACGTGCTGTTTTGCTAAAATAAGCATTTTCAAGCTTTTATGATCGTTGAAATCGTTCAAATAGAAGCAATATTAATAAAACGAATAATAAAAATTCGTAACGTTTTATCTGTTTTACGCGTTAAAACGCAGATTAAAGCTCAAAACGTGCTGTTTTGCTGAAATAAGCATTTTCAAGCATTTTAGATCGTTGAAATCGTTCAAATAGAGTAATATTAATAAAAACGAATAATAAAAATTTCGTCGTTTTATGTGTTTTACGCGTTAAAACGCAGATTAAAGCTCAAAACGTGCCTGTTTTGCTAAAATAAGCATTTTCAAGCATTTTAGATCGTTGAAATCGTTCAAATAAGCAATATAATAAAACGAATAATAAAATTCGTCATTTTATTGTTTACGCGTTAAAACGCAGATTAAAGCTCAAAACGTGCTGATTTGCTAAAATAAGCATTTTCAAGCATTTTGATCGTTGAAATCGTTCAAATAGACGCAATTAATAAAACGAATAATAAAATTCGTCGTTTTTAGCTTTTACGCGTTAAAACGCAGAATAAAAGCTCAAAAACGTGCTGTTTTGCTAAAATAAGCATTTTAAGACATTTTAGATCGTTGAAATCGTTTCAAATAGAAACAATATTAATAAAACGAATAATAAAATTGTCATTTTTATGCTGTTTTACTAAAACGCAGATTAAAACTCAAAACGTGCTGTTTTTGCTAAAATAAAAGCATTTTCAAGCATTTTAAGTCGTTGAAATCGTTCAAATAGACATATTAATAAAAAACGAATAATAAAAATTTCGTCGTTTTATCTGTTTTACGCGTTAAAACGAGAATAAAGCTCAAAACGTGCGGTTTTGCTAAAATAAGCATTTTCAAAGCATTTTAAGTCGTTGAAATCATTAAAATAGTAGCAATATTAATAAAAACGAATAATAAAAAATTCGCGTTTTTATGCTGTTTTACGCGTTAAAACGCAGATTAAAAGCTCAAAACGTGCTGTTTTGCTAAAATAAGCATTTCAAGAATTTTGAACGTTAGAAATTCAGTTTAAATAGACGCAATATTAAGAAAAACGAATAATAAAAATTTCGTCGTTTTATGCTGTTTTACGCGTTAAAACGCAGATTAAAGCTCAAAACGCGCTGTTTTGCAAAATAAGCATTTTCAAGCATTTTAGATCGTTGAAATCGTTTAAATAGCGCAATATTAATAAAACGAATAATAAAAATTCGTCGTTTTTATGCTGTTTTACGCGTTAAAACGCAGATTAAAGCTCAGAACGTGCTGTTTTGCTAAAATAAGCATTTTCAAGCATTTTAGAACGTTGAAATCGTTCAAATAGACGCAATATAAATAAAAACGAATAATAAAAATTTCTCGTTTTTATGCTGTTTTACGCGTTAAAACGCAGATTAAAGCTCAAAACGTGCTGTTTTCTAAAATAAGCATTTTCAAGCATTTTAGATCGTTGAAATACTTAAAAGACGCAATAAAAATAAAAACGAATAATAAATTTCGTCGTTTTTATGCCGTTTTACGCGTTAAAACAGTTAAAAAAGCTCAAACGTGCTGTTTTGCGTAAAATAAGCATTTTCAAAGCATTTTAGATCGTTAAAACGTTCAAATGAAGACATATTAATAAAAACAGATAATAAAAATTCGTCGTTTTATGCTGTTTACGCGTTAAAAAAGCAGATTTAAAGCTCAAAATGTGCTGTTTTGCTAAAATAAGCATTCAACATTTTAGATCGTTGAAAATACGTTCAAATATAGCAATATTTAAAACGAATAAAAAAATTTCGTCGTTTTATGCTGTTCTACGCTAAAACGCAGATTAAAGCTCAAAACGTGCTGTTTTGCTAAAATAAGCATTTTCAAGCATTTTAGATCGATGAAATCGTTTAAATAGACACAATATTAATAAAAACGAATAATAAAAATTTCGTCGTTTTATGCTGTTTTACGCGTTAAAACGCAGATTAAAGCTCAAAACGTGCTGTTTTGCTAAAATAAGCATTTTCAAGCATTTTAGATCGTTGAAATCGTTCAAATAGAAGCAATATTAATAAAAACGAATAAATAAAAATTCGTCGTTTTTTTGCTGTTTTACGCGTTAAAACGCAGATTACAAGCTCAAAACGTGCTGTTTTGCTAACATAAGCATTTTCAAGCATTTTTTGATCGTTGAAATCGTTCAAATAAAGCAATATTAATAAAAACGAATAATAAAAAATTCGTCGTTTTATGCTGTTTTACGCGTTAAAACGCAGATTAAGCTCAAAACGTGCTGTTTTGCTTAAATAAGCATTTTCAAGCATTTTAGATCGTTGAAATCGTTCAAATAAGCAATATTAATAAAAACGAATAATAAAAATTCGTCGTTTTATGCTGTTTTACGCGTTAAAACGCAGATTAAAGCTCAAAACTGCTGTTTTGCTACCATAACATTTTCAAGCATTTTAGATCGTTGAAATCGTTCAAATAGACGAATATTAATAAAAACGAATAATAAAAATTTTGTCGTTTTTATGCTGTTTTACGCGTTAAAACGCAGATTAAAGCTCAAACGTGCTGTTTTGCTAAAATAATCATTTTCAAGCATTGATCGTTGAAATCGTTCAAAGAGCAATATTAAAAACGAATAATAAATTTCCTTTTTCG
>NW_027048985.1:0-6914 GCF_025399875.1 Dalotia coriaria
TGAAATTCGGTTTAATAAAAAAGTAAAAAAATTTCGTCGTTTTATGCTGTTTTTCGGTTAAAAAAGCAGATTAAAACTCAAAAAGGGGGTTTTGCTAAAATAACATTTTCAAGCATTTTTAAACGTTTAAATCGTTCAAATAGAAGCAATATTAATAAAACAATAAAAAAAAAAATTCGTCGTTTTATGCTGTTTTACGCGTTAAAAAGCAGATTGAAGCTCAAAAAGTGCTGTTTTTAAAAAAAAATCATTTTCAAGCATTTTAGATCGTTTAAATCGTTCAAATAGAAGCAATATTAATAAAACGAATAATAAAAATTCGTCGTTTTTTTGCTGTTTCACCATTAAAAAAAGCAGATTTAAAACTCAAAACGTGCTGTTTTGCTAAAAAAACATTTTCAAGCATTTTAGATCGTTGAAATCGTTCAAATAGACGCAATATTAAAAAAAAGAATAATAAAAAAATTTTGTCGTTTTTTTTGCGTTTTGCGTTCGCAATTGCTCAAAAAGTGTTTTTGCAAAATAACATTTTCAAGCATTTTAGATCGTTGAAATCGTTCAAAAGACGCAATATTAATAAAAACGAATTAAAAATTGTCGTTTTTTTGCTGTTTTACGCGTTAAAACGCGAATAAAGCTCAAAAAGTGCTGTTTTGCTAAAATAAGCATTTTCAAGCATTTTAGATCGTTGAATTCGTTCAAATAAAAATATTAATAAAAAAAGAATAATAAAAAAACGACGGTTTTTCTGTTTTACCCCAAAACGCAGATTAAACTCAAAACGTGCTGTTTTTGTAAAATAAGCATTTTCAAGCATTTTAGATCTTGAAATCGTTCAAATAGCGCAAAAAATAAAAAAGAATAATAAAAATTTCGTCGTTTCTATGCGTTTTCGCGTTAAAAGCAGAATAAAACTCAAAACGTGCTGTTTTGCTAAAATAAGCATTTTCAAGCATTTTTATCGTTGAAATCGTTCAAATAGACGCAATATTTAAAAAAAAAACGAATAATAAAAATTTTGTCGTTTTATGCTGTTTTCGTTGCAGATTAAAAACCAAAAAAGTGCTGTTTTGCTAAAAAAAGATTTTCAAGCTTTAGATCGTTGAAATCGTTCAAATAGAAAATATTAATAAAAACGAATAATAAAAAATTCGTCGTTTTATGTTTTTACGCGTTAAAACGCAGATTAACGCTCAAAACGTGCTGTTTTGCTAAAATAAGCATTTTCAAGCATTTTTTATGTTTCCAAATAGAAACTTAATATTAATAAAAACGAATAATAAAATTTCGTCGTTTTTATGCTGTTTACGCGTTAAAAACGCAGATTAAAGCTCAAAACGTGCTGTTTGCTAAAATAAGCATTTTCAAAAGCATTTTAGATCGTTGAAATCGTTCAAATAGACGCAATATTATTAAAAACGAATAATAAAATTTCGTCGTTTTACATGCTGTTTAACGCGTTAAAACGCTGATTAAGCTCAAAACGTGCTGTTTTTAGCAAAATAAGCATTTTCAAGCATTTTAGATCGTTTGAAATCGTTCAAATAAACGCAATATTAATAAAAAGCGAATAATAAAAATTCGTCGTTATGCTGTTTTTGCGGTGAAACGCAGATTAAAGCTCAAAACGTGCTGTTTTGCTAAAATAAGCATTTTTCAAGCATTTTAGATCGTTGAAATCGTTCAAATAGAAGCAATATTAATAAAAACGAATAATAAAATTTCAGTGAACTTTTATGCTGTTTTTACTGCCACGTTAAAACGCAGATTAAAGCTCAAAACGTGGTGTTTTGCTAAAATAAAGCATTTTCAAACATTTTAGATCGTTGAAATCGTTCAAATAGAAGCAATATTAATAAAACGAATAATAAAAAATTCGTCGTTTTATGCTCTGTTTTCACGCGTTAAAACGCAGATTAAAAGCTCAAAACGTGCTGTTTTTTGCTAAAATAATCATTTCAAGCATTTTAGATCGTTGAAATCGTTCAAATAGAAGCAATATTAATAAAAACGAAAGAATAATAAAAAATTCGTCGTTTTTTATGCTGTTTCGCACATTAAAACGCAGATTTAAACTCAAAACGTGCTGTTTTTGCTAAAATAAGCATTTTCAAGCATTTTTAGATCACGTTGAAAATCGTTCAAACCAGACGCAATATTAATAAAAACGAATAATAAAAATTTCGTCGTTTTATGCTGTTTTACGCGTTAAACGCAGATTAAAACTCAAAACGTGCGTTTTGTTAAAATAAGCATTTTCAAGAAAAGCATTTTAGATCGTTGAAATCGTTCAAATGAGCCGCAATAATAAAAAAACGAATAATAAAAATGTCGTCACGTTTTTTTTTATGCTGTTTTACCGCGTTAAAACGCAGAATTAAAGCTCAACGTTAACGTGCACAGCACAAAATAAAAGCATTTTCCAGCATTTTAGATCGTTGAATTCGTTCAAATAAACAATATTAATAAAACGAATAATAAAAATTCGACGTTTTTAATAACGATTTTACGCGCTAAAACGCAGATTAAAAGCTCAAAACGTGCTGTTTTGCTAAAATAAAGCATTTTCAAACGCATTTTAGATCGTTGAAATCGTTCCAAATAGACGCAATAAAATAAAAACGAATAATAAAAATTTCGTCGTTTTCTATGCTGTTTTACGCGTTAAAACGCAGAATAAAGCTCAAAACGTGCTGTTTTTTGCTAAAATAAGCATTTTCAAGCGTTTTAGGTCCGTTGAAATCACGTTCAAATAGACGCAATATTAATAAAAACGAATAATAAAATTTCGTCGTTTTTTATGCTGTTTTACGCGTTAAAACGCGGATTAAAGCTCAAAACGTGCTGTTTTTTGCTAAAATAAGCATTTTCAAGCATTTTAGATCGTTGAAATCGTTCAAATAGAGCAATATTAATAAAAAACGAATAATAAAAATTCGTGTCGTTTTTATGCTTGTTTTACGCGGGTGAAACGCAGATTAACGCTCAAAACGTGCTGTTTTGCTAAAATAAACGCATTTTCAAGCATTTTTAGATCGTTAAAATCGTTCAAATAGACGCAATAAATAAAAACAAATAATAAAAAGGGTACCGTCGTTTTTATGCTGTTTTACGCGTTAAAACGCAGATTAAAACTCAAAACGTGCTGTTTTGCTAAAATAAAAGCATTTTCAAGCATTTTTAAATCGTTGAAATCGTTCAAATAGACGCAATATTAATAAAAAACGAATAATAATAAAAAGAAATTTCGTCGTTTTTATGCCTTTTACGCGTTAAAACGCAGATTAAAGCTCAAAACGTGCTTTGTTTTGCTTTAAAATAATCATTTTCAAGCAGCGTTAGATCGTTGAAATCGTTCCGAATGAAGCAATATTAATACAAAACGAATAATAAAAATTCGTCTTTTTTTATGCTGTTTACGCATTAAAACGCGTTTAAGCTCAAAACGTGCTGTTTTTTGCTTTAAAATAGCATTTTCAAGCATTTTAGATCGTTGAAATCACGTTCAAATAGACGCAATATTAATAAAAACGAATAGTAAAAATTTCGTCGTTTTTATGCTGTTTTACGCGTTAAAACGCAGATTAAAGAAGCACAAAACGTGTTGTTTTAGCACAAAATAAGCATTTTCAAGCATTTTAGATCGTTGAAATCGTTCAAATATATAGACGCAGCTATTAATAAAAACGAATAATAAAATAATGCGTCGTTTTTTATGCTGTTTTACGCGTTAAAACGCAGAATAAAACTCAAAAACGTGCTGTTTTACGCTTCCGAAACGGCATTTTCGAAGCATTTTTAGATCGTTGAAATCGTTCCAAATAGAAGTAATATTAATAAAAAACGAATAATAATAAAAATTCGTCGTTTTTTATGCTGTTTTACGCGTTAAAACGCTGATTAAAGCTCAAAACGTGCTGTTTTGCTACAAATAGAGCATTTTCAAGCATTTAGATCGTTGGGAAATCGTTCAAATAGGCGCAATATTAA
The DNA here is from genome assembly GCF_025399875.1 of Dalotia coriaria. Taxonomy (NCBI): domain Eukaryota; kingdom Metazoa; phylum Arthropoda; class Insecta; order Coleoptera; family Staphylinidae; genus Dalotia; species Dalotia coriaria. The sequence continues at coordinate 3,991 of NW_027048985.1, forward strand.
TAAAAACGAATAATAAAATTTCGTCGTTTTATGTGCTGTTTTGCGCGTTAAAACGCAGAGCCGAAGCTCAAAACGTGCTGTTTTGCTAAAATAAGCATTTTCAAGCATTTTAGATCGTTGAAATCGTTCAAATAGAAGCAATATTAATAAAAACGAATAATAAAAATTGCGTCGTTTTTTTATGCTTTAACGCATTAAAACGCAGATTAAAGCTCAAAACGTACTGTTTTGCTAAAATAAAAACATTTTCGGCATTTTTAGATCGTTGAAATCGTTCAAATAGGCGCAATATTATTAATAAAAACGAATAATAAAAATTAAAATGAACATGCTTATTTTTACGCGTTAAAAGAAACGCAGATTAAAGCTCAAAACGATTGTTTTTTGCTAAAATAAGCATTTTCAAGCATTTTTAGATCGTTGAAATCGTTTCAAATAGACGCAATAAAAAATAAAAATGAATAATAAAAAATTTCGTCGTTTTTATGCTTTTGTTTTTACGCCGTTAAAACGCAGAATAAAAGAAAACTCAAAACATTGCTGTTTTGCTAAAATAAGCATTTTCAAGCATTTTAGATCACATTGAAGTCGTTCAAATAGACGCAATAATGGCAAAACGATTAATAAAAAGGTACCGTGATGGGTTTTGCTGTTTTACGCGTTAAAACGCAGATTAAAACTCAAAACGTGCTGTTTTGCTAAAATAAGCATTTCAAGCATTTTTGATCATTGAAATCGTTCAAATAGAAGCAATATTATTAAAAACGAATAATAAAAAAATTCGTCGTTTTTTATGCTGTTTTACGCGTTAAAACGCAGATTAAGCAAAACGTGCTGTTTTTGCTAAAATAAGCATTTTCAAGCATTTTAGATCGTTGAAATCGTTCCAAATAGACGCGTAAAAATAAAAACGAATAATAAAATTTCGTCGTTTTTATGCTGTTTTACGCGTTAAAACGCAGATTAAGCTCAAAACGATGCTGTTTTGGTAAAATAAGCATTTTTCAAGCATTTTTGATCGTTGAAATCGTTCAAAATAGAGAAGCAATATTAATAAAAACGAATAATAAAAAATTCGTCGTTTTTATGCTGTTTTACGCGTTAAACGCAGATTAAAAGCTCAAACGTGCTGTTTTTGCTAAAATAAGCATTTTCAAGCATTTTTAGATCGTTTGAAATCGTTCAAATAGACGCAATAAAAATAAAAACGAATAATAAAAATTTCGTCGTTTTTATGCTTGTTTTACGCGTTAAACGCAGATTAAAAAGCTCAAAAACGTGCTGTTTTAGCACAAAATAAAGCATTTTCAAGCATTTTAGATCGTTGAAATCGTTCGATAGACGCAATATTAATAAAAACGAATAATACAAAATTTCGTCACGTTTTTTGCCCCATGCTGTTTTACACGCGTTAAAACGCAGAATAAAACTCAAAACGTGATGTTTGCTAAAATAAGCATTTTCAACATTTTAGATCGTTGAAATCGTTCAAATAGAAGCAATATTAATAAAACGAATAATAAAAAATTCGTCCGTTTTTATGCTGTTTTACGCGTTAAAACGCAGATTAACGCTCAAAACGTGCTGTTTTGCTAAAATAAAGCATTTTCAAGCATTTTAGATCGTTGAAATCGCGTTCAAATAGACGCAATAAAATAAAAACGAATAATAAAATTTCGTCGTTTTTATGCTGTTTTCACGCGTTAAAACGCAGATTAAAGCTCAAAACGTGCTGTTTTGCTAAAATAAGCATTTTCGAAGCATTTTTAAATCGTTGGAAATCGTTCCGGAAATAGACGCAATATTAATAAAAACGAATAATAAAAATTTCGTCGTTTTTTATGCTGCTTTACGCGTTAAAACGCAGATTAAAGCTCAAAACGTGCTGTTTTTGCTAAAATAATCATTTTCAACATTTTTAGATCGTTAGAAATCGCTAAAATAGAAGCAATATTATTAATAAAAACGAATAATAAAAAATTCGTCGTTTTTTTATGCTGTTTTTACGCATTAAAACGCAGATTAAAACTCAAAACGTGCTGTTTTTTGCTAAAATAAGCATTTTTCAAGCATTTTAGACCGTTCAAATCGTTCAAATAGACGCAATATTAATAAAACGAATAATAAAGGGTACCGTCGTTTTTATGCTGTTTACGCGTTAAAACGCAGAATAAAACTCAAAACGTGCTGTTTTTTGCTTTAAAATAAGCATTTTCAAGCATTTTAGATCGATTTAATCGTTCAAATAGAAGCAATATTAATAAAAAACGAATAATAAAAATTCGTCGTTTTTATGCTGTTTTACGCGCGTTAAAACGCAGATTAAAGCTCAAAACATTGTTGTTTTGCTAAAATAAGCATTTTCAAGCATTTTTAGATCGTTGAAATCGATCAAATAGACGCAATAAAATAAAACGAATAATAAAAATTTCGTCGTTTTTTTGTACTGTTTTACGCGTTAAAACGCAGATTAAAAGCTCATAACGTGCTGTTTTGCTAAAATAATATAAGCATTTTCAAAAAGCATTTTAGATCGTTGAAATCGTTTAAATAGAAGCAATATTGGCAAAACGAATAATAAAAAATTCGTCATTTTTTATGCTGTTTTACGCGTTAAAACGCAGATTAAAACTCAAAACGTGCTGTTTTGCTAAAATAAGCATTTTCAAGCATTTTGGGTGTTGAAATCGTTCAAATAGACATAATATTAATAAAAACGAATAACCAAGAATTTCGTCGTTTTTTTTTTTTTTATGCTGTTTTACGCGTTAAAACGCAGAATAAAAGCTCACAAAACGTGCTGTTTTTGCTAAAATAAGCATTTTCAAGCATTTTAGATCGTTGAAATCGTTCAAATAGAAGCAAAATATTAATAAAAACGAATAATAAAAATTCGTCGTTTTTATGTGCTGTTTTACGCGTTA